>NC_056725.1:1208309937-1208332437 GCF_019279795.1 Protopterus annectens | reverse complement strand
AACACAGACATAATAGAGAGAGATGATCATGTAGTGAGGTCACTGGGCATGCTGGCCAGTGCCCCTATTTGTTACCTTCCTAGACCAGGATTGAGGACCAAAAAAAAAAAGTCTTCTCAGGCATTAACAGCAAAAATGTAAATGAAAACAAACATGCTGTTCAGTGAACCTTATGAACTATATGAAGGAACTTTTTGCTACAATTTGATGTAACTCCTTGGTACATGTTTGAAAGACGCCTGAAACTGTTGCATGTAGCTTTGCTAGACTGTATAAAGTGCTCATTGCCATAGTTCGTATGATATATTAACTGAATGTTATTTAAGCAGCTGTGTTTATGATTGCAGATGCTTAAATCTTAGTACTACTGCATTTTTTTCTCTCAGGGACATATCTCAAACAAATCATTGCATAGAGTGCAAATAGTGTCCTCTAACTGTTTATGCTGGGGCAACCATCCTTTTACCCCGATTATGTTACAGCTCTGAGGGTAATAACTTTATTCAAATGATGTTCTTCGTGTTTTCACTGTTGCAGTCGTCATACTTGGGTTATCTGCCTGCAGGTAGCCCTCAGTTGGCCCGAATACCAGAGACTTAGTATTTCTGCGTGGGATGCTGTCGCTTCTTCTATGATGTTAGGTCATCAGGGGTATAAAAACAGACAGCAGACACCATTACATCGGTCTTTTTTCGGAGCCCAAAGTATAAGCAGTTTGCAAGTGTTGGTCGGCCGCTACCTGAATTTTTCGTTTTCAAGTTGAATAATCCTGAAGTCTTCTAAAGCTAAGTACCCCGTTGGGGATCCTTTTTCTTGCTCTAACTGATGTCAGAAAAAGTTAAAAATTGTCTTGCCTGTGGAAAGCAAATACCTCACAGAGATTTTCATTCTTACTGCGTCACCTGTTTAGGCCCAGACCACAACGTCCCTTGCTGTCGGTTTTGTGCCTTGGTTAACGCCCAAACCATTCGTCATTGGGCTATCTTTGTCGCTAAATTCTTTCGCTCTCTATCTCCGTATTCTGAAATGGTTTCAGTAAGCCATCCGACTACCAATCTTCCAAAAAAACGCAAAGATAAAGACAGAGACAGACCACATAGGTCCAAAACTGCTGATGATTCTTCTGGTAAGCTAGTCGCCAGTCTGCCGGTACTCAGTGAGGCACCTCTGCTGAGACCCATTCAGAGTCCGGTATGCCGCAAGATGCTTCTTCGACTATGGAACCAGCAGATGTCTCTACCTTAGATGGGTCTGGAGCCGCTGTGCAGTCACTGGCTTCTGAGGGTGTTTTTCATCCTACCGATGTTCAAATCAAACAGACGACTTTTTTAACCAAAACTACCGAGTTTTAGGCCCAGAGTACGCACTACGCCTAGAAAACCGATGACCAGGCACCCTTGCCACAAAAACAAATGCTTAGAATGGCTGAAGACCTTATTACGCTAATTAGGGGAAGCCAGCCTTCCCCAGCTAAGAGACAAAGACTCCAGTCTCCGCCAGGTTCTACAGACCAGGAGTCCGATGACTCTGACCTTTCTGATTATGAAGACATGCCCTTATCGGCCTATGAGGATTCAGATGCAGAGGAATCCATTCCCTGCCTCCCCTCCAGAGGATTTCTCTTTTGGTAAAACCTTGCATACTTTGAGAGCATTTCCATTAGGAATGCCAAGACTATCCTCAGTCCAAAAAGAGACTCAGAAAATTTTTAGAGTTGCCTCAGCACAGGCCTTTAGCTATACCCACTGTCCTGGATGTTGTGGATGATGTTTTCATGGAATCCAGTCTTACTCCAGGCATTTTACCTCTGGCCCCTAGGAAACCAGACAGGTACTACAGAGTACCTGATTCTCGCAAGTTTCTTTTCAAGAATCCTACTGCTGATCCAGAGATCATTTCCTAGGGACCTAAAGGTATTAAGGCTACTACAGTCAAAAATCCTATCCCTTTGGACAGAGATTCCAGAGCTTTGGACAGATGGGGTAAGAAGGTCTGTACCTCTGCAAGTCTTGCTATCAGGGCATTGAATTGCCAGTTTCACATGCTGAAATACCAACAACATATTATGGAACTTATTAAACAAAAAGTGGTAATTTTTCCAGATTGTGCAGAAAATAAAGAATTGCAGGAGCTTATGCACTCTGCAAACCAAGTTAGTAAGCATACTTTGCAGTGTGGCTTTGAAGCCCTGGAAGCATCTTGCAGGGCAGCAGTCACTGGCTCTGTACTGAGAAGACATGCTTGGCTGAAGGAGTAGGCCTTGCCAGATCATGTCAAATCTAAATTACTAGATGCTCCTTTATGTAAGGACCATTTGTTTGGCACCAAAGCAGAAGTAGTTCTTAAAAAGGTGGAAGAAAAGGCTAAATCTATGCAAACTGTTAAAGAATTCCTACAAGTGCAACCACCTAGGTTCAGTAGGCATTGCCCTTCAAAACACTGGTCCTCTCTAGCCCCCTCCAGGCCTTCCCAAACACCCAGGGGAAACAAACCACCCAGACTGCAGTCTCAGAGTATGCAGTGATCTAAGCAATGGAGTGCCCCCACCCCTAGAGGAGGGAGTTGTAAGCCACCTCCTTATGGAAAATGCTCACAATGACTTCTCAACTCTGCTTCCCAGCCCTGCCCAGTTGCTTGTGCCCCTAGGAGGAAACTTGCCCTTCATGAAAAAAACTGGATGTCCGTCACTCAGGACCGATGGGTCCTCAACATTGTAACCCAGGGGTACAAATTTTATTTCTATTCACTGCCAGCCCCAAGCGAGTTTCCAGACCTTCCTCCAAACTAGTGGGCAGAGGCTCAAAACCAAGTACTTTCCCTGCTCAATATCAGAGCTATTGAGCCTGTTCCAGTAGAACAGAGGAGTCAAGGATTCTACTCCAGACTATTCCTGGTACCCAGGAAAGGGGGCTCTTGGTGCCCAATCCTGGATCTTTCAATTCTCAACACCTTCCTGGTAGTACCAAAATTCAAGATGCTTACCCTGCAACAGCTTCTCCCTATGTTAGCCAAGGATGCCTGGTTAGTCACCCTAGACTTAAAAGAAGCCTATCTGCACATCCCCATAAGGGAGTCATGCAGGAAATATCTACGTTTCAGGGCAGGGTCTATGCATTATCAATTCTCTGCACTTCCCTTTGGCTTATCTACTGCACCCAGAGTATTCACAAAATGCCTGGCTCCAGCCATTGCATACTGCAGGCAGAGAAATATCCAAATTTACCTGTACATGGATGACTGCCTGATTCAGGCGGACAGTCAGGAGTTGCTGCTTCAGCACCTGACATTTGTAAAAACCCTTCTAACTTCCCTGGGGTATACCATCAATGAAAAGAAATCACAACTGGTACCCAGTCAAAAGATTGTATTCCTGGGAGAAAGCTTGGACACAACTTCCCAGATGGCATTACTCACTTCAGAAAGAACGGTCTATACTTGTCACCAGAACCCAGCTATTTGCAAGAAAAATACTGCAAGCCCTAGGGTTCATGGCCTCGTGTATTCTGCTAATTGCTTATGCAAGACTGCATATGAGGAAACTTCAATGGTACTTAAAAAGTCTTTGGTGCCAACATTCTCAGGACCTGGAAACAGTCAGTCATTCCTATCGTACCTTGTCTAAGGACAAAGTTCCTTTGGTGGGCAGAAGCATGCAACCACAACAAGGGACTGCATTTTACTCAACCCCATGCCGCCCAGACCCTAACCACAGACGCATCAGATTATGCATGGGAGGGGATCACTTGGCGGGCAAATGTATGCAGGACCATTGGAGCCCAAGGCAAATTCTCCTGCACATGAATCAAAAAGAGATGCTAGCTGCACAGAATGCCCTGACAGCTTTTAGATACCTACTCTTTCCAGGACAACTGCTGATAAAAACAGACAACACCACAGTTATGTGGTACATCAACAAGCAGGGGGAAACCTTTCTTACCCACTCTGCAGGTTAGCTATGGCCCTGTGGAACACTGCCGTGGACAACCAAGTTCATCTACAAGCTCAATTCCTTCCAGGCAAACAAAATTCACTGGCAGACTACTTAAGCAGAAATATCCTAGACCCACACGAGTGGAAATTGGAGGCCAGCACCTTCAACCTTCTGATCCAGAAATGGGGGACCCCAGAGGTGGATCTCTTTGCCTCCCCCAGCAACCACCAGTTAAGCAAATTCTGTACCAGGAACCCTCACAGCAGGGCCTGGAAGGGGGATGCCCTATCCTTTCAATGGGAAAACCTCTCAATCTATGCCTTTCCCCTCTGCCCCTTATCTCAAGAGTATTACTCAAGGTAAAACAAGACAGGCCAAGAACAATTCTGATTGCCCCCAGACTGGCCACGCCAGCACTGGTACCCAGTCCTGTGCAGCCTGACAATGGTGCCACCCTGGCACTTACACTAGACCCCAACCCTGCTTTCTCAGCAGGAAGGACAGATTTTGCATCCACAATTGCAAACCCTAAATCTTGCAGCCTGGCTTATTCCTTAAATACCCCACCGATAACCCTAAGCAAGCAGGTGTTGGACGTCATCCTTGAAGCCAGAAGGCCCAGTACTAGGAAATTCTATGCTGAAAAGTGGAAAAGGTATTGTTCTTGGATTCAATCTAAAGGAAAGGACATAGCACTGCCCTGATTACCTAGCAGAGCTACTACACAGAGGCCTATCCTTCTCCTCCATTAAGATCCATGCCTCTGCCATTTCGGCTCATTACAATACTGATCCACCTCTAGTCTCTTACCCTGCCAAACAGTCCCTGAGAGGGGCAAACAACTTAAGGCCACCAAGGAGAGCACCCACCCCTGCTTGGGACCTTAACTTTGTTCTGGAAAAGCTCATGCTTCCCCCTTTTGAACCAGCTGCTTCAGCAGAGTTAAAATTCATCTCTTGGAAAACAGCCTTGCTTCTAGCCATCACTTCAGCTAGAAGAGTGTTTAAGTTACAAGCACTGATGGCTGTGGAACCCTTCATTAGTTTCCATGTTGACAGGGTTTCCCTCAGAACTAACCCTTCCTTTATGCCTAAAGTGGTGTCCAGTGTGGCTCTCAACCAATCCATCCATTTGCCAACCTTCTTCCCTAATCCTCAAAATAAAGGGGAACGGATCCTGCACTCTTTGGACATGCACAGACAGCTCAGGTTCTACCTTGATAGGACTAAGCCTTTCAGAAAATCTGACCAGCTGCTTGTCAGTTTTGCAACAGGGCAGAGGGCAAGGCCATTTCAAAACAATCCATTTCCAAATGAATAGCACACTGCATCCATTTCTGCTACAAGCACCATGGAAAGCCAACCCCTCAGGGGGTCAGAACACATTCCACTAGAGCTACATCTGTCTCTACAGCATTGCTCAGGGGAGACACCCTACAAGGGACATACTGGAAGCTGCCACCTGGAGTTCTGTACACACCTTCACCAAGCATTACCACCTGCCTGTCTTTTCCAAGTCCAGAGCAGGATTTGCTACAGCAATCTTGCAAGGCCTAGTAGCCAGCCCTAACTCTTCTTGACTGCCTCCACCCTTCCTCAGCTTTGGGAATCAACCAAAGTGTGATGACTGCAACAGTGAAACACGAAGAACATAGTACAGTTGTGTACACTTACCATAAATGTAGATGTTTGCGTGTATTCACTGTTGCAGTCCTGGTTTCCCTCCCTCCAGCCCCCTGGTTTACTCTGTCTCTATCTCTCCTCTCTATGGCTATTCCTACTGGTATTGGTATTTACTTTTTACTGGTGGTGTTTTCCTCATCATATACTAGCTCCCTGTTTGGGGGCTCCTGACATTTGGGGCAAGAAAAACTGATGTAATGGCATCTGCTGCCTGATTTTATACCCCTAATGACCTGACATCATGGAAGAAGCGACAGCATCCGACGCAGAAATACTAAGTCTCTGGTATTCGGGTTGACTGGGGCTACCTGCAGACAGATAACCCAAGTGTGATGACTGCAACAGTGAATACACTCTAACATATACATTTATGGTAAGTGTACATAACTGTACTTTACATTGCCAGGATACGTATGACTGCCTCATTTGATGTTGTGGTCTCATGACACTAACTAGACTTGAAGTTAGAGTAGCTACACCACAACTGGTTTTCATGCCCAAATATTAGTAAGGGTATTGGGGGAAGCTGTTTAATCTGTAGGCAGTTCATCGAAAGACCGATATATCATATTTGCTCCTTTTCCCAGAAATGGTTCAACAGTTGCATTATTATATTTTAAGTATCGATTATGGAGGGCAGGGAAGTATGTACCACTTTGTAGGAAGCAAACTCGAAAAGGCAGCTTTTCACTGAGTTAGCTTCTGATGAAAAGGACTAAGGCTGAGTTTCATAGAGGATTAATACAGTGTACAGTGTGGGAAATGGCCGTGCACATGGTTTGGGTTATTCAAAGACCCTGATTGCATGAGTGCACAATGATGGAAATATACAGCACATGCAGGTGAGTGCATAATGACATGTAAATAAGGAATCATGTGGAACCCATTGCAAATGAGACACACAACCCCAAAATGACAACTGATTCAGAGACACATGAAAATGTTGCACAGCAGTGCTTACCAAATTTAAATACTAAGATTTGTGGTTACAAAATGAGCGCTATGCTAGGACCAGTAGTACAGCAGCATGTGTTGGCAGCCGCTGTCAGAACCAGTGTTTCACAATGTTGCATGTAATGCCCATCCCACCAGTGGAGGAGGTACAGGCAGCTAGGCTTCTGAACACCTGACAGAGCAACAGATTGTGGCACATTTACAAATGGATAGTGATACTGCAAGGGACCTAACCAAATTGTGTTATCCACAAGTGGAGTCAAGAGGAATGCAGGGAATGCCCTTTTCTTTGGACATAAAATAATGTGTAGAATGAACAATCTTAACTGAAGGAACTTTCCTGTTACCTATGGGGAAGGGGACATTTTAGGGATGTTGCAGATATCGGCCTTGCAAATTCTAAACCTGTCGCACAATGTTACACTACAGCATGTGGAAGAGCATAGCTTGTCCTCAGAAACACCAGAGGTGAGAACCAACATCATGCAGGTTTTCTATGATATAGCCCATTTCACTGAAGTCATGGTGTCCTAGATTGCATCTGTTGTGCTGTCAGTGCTCTGCCTGGCACAGTTGTCAGTAGATATGTAAACAAGTAGGGTTTCCAGTCTTTGAACTGCTAGGTGGCCTACAAGGCTCGGAGCATTACTTATAATGTGTCTGTATGCCATCTAGGCAGTGTAGTCGATTCACATCCAGTCTGTACCACCTGCAAGTTCACCTAGGTGGTAGGCCTGTACACAGGTACCATGCTTGCTGGAGTATGCCACATGTAATGTGTTCCATGTTGTCTTGTGTTGCAAGCAACGATGCATATACCCTAGACTCCTAGTTGATAACCCTAATATACAACCCTTTGACTGTCCAAGAAATTGCCTGTAATACAGCCATCATTGAAATCTAAAACCTAGTGGAGCAGGCATTTGGACTAATGAAAGTATGCTTCCAATATCTGGACATCTCCAAAGGAGCACATCAGTATACTGTACACATATACAGCAAGGTGTTTGTTGTGTGCACCATGATCCAGTGAGGCATTGCCTAAACAAATGGAGTAGTGGAAGAATTTCATGGCAGTACCTAGTCTTAGCACTGATAGAAGAGTAGGGTGCTGGTGGGTCAAGAGAAGAACAAGCAGTAGCAGAGCCATAGCAAAAGCAGATGCAGACACATGACATCTTAGCAGTGGCAAAGGGGCATCATCTGGTCTGCAGCTGTGGGCCATGATGTAGACAGCACAGAATGAAATGATGCGTATGCATTATTATGCCCAGACATTGCAGGGCAGTGTATGACCCAACTACCCTGTGCATCAGACATCACCATACCCACACAGATAATGGATGAGCAGGGGGCAGTGATCATGGCTTGCACAGGTGGGGGAGGATGCACTGACAGCTGAATGCTACACATTAATGTGGGGTAAAGCCACTTGAGGTGAACATAATAGCTGTGTTTTCTGGGAGGTTCTGGGGACAGTGGGATTACTTCTTTTAGTGGTGGCAATGAACTATCATGACATGACCTTTGCTGGTGTCAGCTGTGTTGCCCTGCTGTGTCAGGCTGAATCAAGTAAGTGGCTGGAAAGGAAAAATACTAAAGGTGCATGGAGGTGAATCTAGTGAGACACTCGGCTCATGAACTGGATTATACCTGTGACCAGGGGTGGCAGGAAGTTTGTACACAAGTAACACTGATGCCACCTCACCAACTGACTGTGTAGTTTGATGTGGAATAAATTTGTCCATCCACCTTGCATCCAGACCCACACATAACCATGGCCTGCATTTGGTAGTAACACACGTCCTCACTGTTGTCTTCCTGTGCCTATACTTAAAGAATTTTATCAAGCACTTGCTTTGCCATTATGATGGCCTTTTGAAGAAGTTTGAAGCGTGGTGCAAACTGGTCAAGGTGTTGCACAATGCCACTGGCACCACCCATTCTGAGGAAGTGTTGCTGTCACTGTGATGACCCTAGGTGGTACCACTCTGACCTGCTGCACTGGTAGGAGGCAGAGGTTCAGGAAACTGAGCTAGGAGATCTACTGTATGCATTTTGTATTTTGGTTAGTACTATTAATTTATGGCATGTATCCTGTTGCACATACATGCTTTGCAGTGCATGTTTTGTTTTATTTTGTTTTGCAGCTGCTGAGGAGCATTATGTGCATGTGACATGTTTTCCCATTTTATTGTACTTCTACAGGCCTTTTGTTGAAGGGGAGGTCTCTGTCAGCACAGTCTCCTCCATCTGCTCCTGCACCTAATGCTGGGTCACTAGTGCTTGGCAGCTTTGCCTTTCTGTTGAAGGAAGTGGTCCCTCGGAAAGGTAGAGGTAAAATGGAAGGATCACTAGTGCCCTACTTGTATACATCTGAGAAGGTGGGGTGGGGAGACTGCTTTTCTCTTGAGAGTGGACTGGAAAAGTCTTAGGTGCTATCCTGAAATGAAGTTGGGAGGCTGGTAATTGGCTGGTGCCTGCTGGCACCTTGAAGTGCTTTCGGGCATGAGCAGTACATCCCCAACCACTCGACATACGGAAAAATAACTGGCTGGTAACATCAGCCACCAAGGGGAGTGATGCGTAGGTTTGTTGCACTCTGGGCCAGCCTAGCAAACAAGCATACTAGGAGCCTACCGTATCCTTTTCCTAATATGTTTTTGTCATTTTCCACTCCTTGTTTATTCTACAACCTGACTATTACCAGTTGCTTGCTCTTTGCATGTCTCCATCCACTCTCCTTACCAACTTTTGTGTGTATGTTAGTCTTCTTTGTCTATGTTTCTGTTCTGTGTTTGTTTGCCCCAACCACCTACCCCTTAGTCTCTCTCTCTCTCTCGCTCTCTCTATCTCTCTTCTACCCACAGCCTTCCTTCACTACCTTCTTCTTCATCTGCCATTTCTTTTGAAAAAAATGGCTGTATCTCACAAAAAAACCCTTGCCTCATCATTCCTTTTTTATAGTTATCTTTCTGTGTTTACATCTCCTTGCTGCTTTCTCCTTTTCTTTCTTATTTAGCCTGTTTCCTCCCCATTTATATAATGAACACACAGTAAGCCCAGAGGAATAAGGCCATGATATGTTAAAATGCTGCTTCTGTGATTCAGAGATTTGGTTTCTGTGCCTCCATTTGCCTGCTGTGTGACTGTGAACAAATCAGTTAACCAAACAGTGCCAAATCTGAAGAAGGTCCATTTGGACCAGGGCTGTACCCCAGTTAACAAATAAACAAACAAACAAAAACAGGATTGCCACTTTGCTGTGAACACCAATGTTGGTCTGTCTGTTGGCTGACAGGGTACCTGTTTTGTGGCTGCCTGCTGCTTTGCATTGCTGCACTGTGCACAGAGGTACCCACAGATGTGGGCACACTGGCATGCCTTAGGCCTGATTTCATTCATGGTTTCCATGCATGCATGCTGATGTTCTTCGTGTTTCACTGTTGCAGTCATCACATTTGGGTTATTTGCTTGCAGTAGCCCTCAGTCGACTTGATTATCAAAGTCTTGAGTCCTGCGTCAGTTGCTGTCTCATCTTCCATGACATCAGGTAGTCAGGGGTGTAAAGCATGCAGCCGACATCATTACATCAGTCTTTCTTGCCGTGCGGTGCCTGAAGCAGAAGCAGTTCGCAAGTGCCGGTCGGCCGACTCCTGAAATTTTCGTTTTCAAGTTTCAGAACCGAAGTCTTCAACTAAAGCTAAGTACCCCATTGAGGAAACTTTTTCTTGCTCTAAACAGATGTCAGTAAAAGTCAATAATTGTATTTCTTGTGGAAAGCAAATACTTCATAAAGATTTTTATTTGTGCTGTATTCCTTGCCAAGGCCCTGACCACAACATACCTCGCTGTCGGTTTTGTGCCTTATTTAAACCACGAACTGTTCATCGTTGGTACATTTTTGCTTATAAATATTTTGGTGCTAGGTTCAATTATCCATATATGTCTTCAGTAAGCCACCCGACTACCGACATTCAGAAAAAAATGCAAAGATAAAGACAGGCAGCCTAGGTCCAAAGCTGCCGACGACGCTTCTCCTAAGCTAGTCGCCAGTTTGCCGGTACTCAGTGAGGTGCTTTCGCAGCCCCTGATACCTGCTACTTCAGATTCGCAGGCCTCTACTGAGACCCATTCAGAGTCCGGTATGCCGCAAGATGCTTCAACTGTGGAACCTGCGAATGTCTCTACCTTGGATAGGTCCTGCGCCGCTGTGCAGACACCGGCTTCTGAGGGTGTATTCAGGCCTACTGACTTGCATATTAAACCGACGCCGTCTTCTTCTTCTAGGCCTAAAACTCGAACCATGCCTAGGAAACCGAAGCCTAGACCGCATGGTCAGGCCACTATGCCTAAAAAACAAATTATAAGAATGACTGAAGACCTTATTACTTTAATCAGGGGAAGCCAGCCTTCCCCCTCTAAAAGACCGAGGACTGAATTTGCTTATGATACTTCTGACCAGGATTCTGAAATTTCTGTCTCCTCGGATGACCAGGATTTACCCTTATCTACCTATGAGGATTCTGATGCAGAGGACTCTATTCCCTCTGCCTTACCCCCAGAGGATTTTTCTTTTGGTGAAACCTTGCATACTCTTAGGGAACATTTTCACTGGGAAAGCCAGGACTACTCTGATTCTAAAAAGAGGCTTAGAGATTTCTTACTCCTGCCCCAACACAGGCCTTTAGCTATCCCTCCTGTGCTGTACATTGTTGACGATGCCTTTTCGGAATCTAGCTTGGCCCCTGACACTCTACCTCCTGCTCCCAGAAAGCCTGATAGATATTACAGGGTTCCTGATTCTCATAAGTTCCTTTTTAAAAATCCTACTGCGGACCATAAGACCATTTCACAGGGACCCAAGGGCATTAAGGCTACTACTGCCAAAAATCCTACCCCCTCTGATAGAGATTCCAGGGCCCTGGATAGATGGGGTAAGAAGATATACACCTCTGCATCCTTGGCCATTAGGGCCATAAATTGCCAGTATCATATGTTAAAGTATCAGTAGCATATTATTGGATTGCTTAAACAGAAAATGATGTTGATTCCTGATTGTGCTGAAAATAAGGATTTACAGGATTTAATGCATTCTGCTGAACAGGTTGGAAAACGTACTTTGCAATGTGGTTTTGATTCACTAGAGGCATCTTGCAGGGCTGCTGTCACTGGGTCTGTACTTAGAAGGCATGTTTGGCTTAAGGAGCAATCTTTGCCAGATCATGTTAAAACTAAATTGCTGGATGCTCCCTTAAATTAGGACTGCCTGTTTGGTGACAAAGCAGAAGAAGTTCTTAAAAAGATGGAGGAAAAAGCTAAATCTATGCAAACTGTTAAAAGATTTCTTACAAGTGTAGCTTCCTAGATTTAGTAGGCATTGGTCCTCAAAAAAATTAGTCCTTTCCTGCCTCATCCAGGCCTTTTCATTTCAAACCCAGAACCAGTAGAACACCCAGGCTTCAGTCCCAGGGTACACACAGGACTAAGCAGTGGGGGGCTCACACTTCCAAATCAGGGAGTAGCAAGACCCCCCCCCCCATGGTAAGCTGTCTCAATGACTTAATTTTAAAACTTCCAAGCACTTCTCAACTGACTGTCCCTTTAGGGGGAAAGATCGCTCTGCAAGCAAAAAACTGGGAACTCATTACCCAGGACAAATGAGTTTTAAACATAGTTTCCCAAGGATACAGATTTCACTTCTACATGCTACCAACCCCAAACGGTTGGCCAGATCTACCCCCAAGTCAGTGGGCAGAGGCTCAAAAGCAAGTACTCTCTCTTAAGATTAAAGGCTATTCAGACTGTATCAGAAGAGGAAAAGTGACAAGGTTTCTACTCGAGACTTTTCCTGGTACCCAGAAAAGACAACTCATGGCATCCTATCCTGGACCTGTCTATACTAAACACCTTTTTGGTGATTCCAAAATTCAGGATGCTAACTCTTCACCAGTTGCTTCCCATGATAGGCAAAGATGCCAGGTTGGCAACACTGGATTTAATAGAAGCCTACCTGCACATCCCAATCAGGGAATCTTGCAGAAAATACTTATGCTTTAAAGAAGGCTGCACTGCCCTTTGGCTTATCTACTGCGCCCAGGGTATTCACAAAGTGCGTAGCTCCAGTCATTGCATTTTGCAGGCAAAGAAATATTCAAATATACCCATACCTGGATGATTCTCTAGTTCAGGCAGAAAGCCAGGACATACTTCTGAATCATCTGGCATTTGTACAACAGGTGTTAACTTGTCTGGGGTACACCATAAACAAAAAGAAATCACGTCTGGTACCCTGTCAACAAATTATATTCCTGGGAGCAAGCTTGAACACAACTTCCCAGATGGCTTTCCTCACAGCAGAGAAACAAATTCATTTGACAACTTACTTCAAACTAGTGGCCACAACAACGCTGCTATCTGCAAGGCAAATACTGCAAGCCTTGGGGTTCATGGCCTCGTGCATTCTACTAATTCCATATGCAAGACTGCATATGAGGAAACTACAATGGTATCTAAAAAGCCTATGGTGTCAACATTCATTCTCAGGATCTAGAAGCAATGATTCCTATCATACCTTGCCTACGGTTAGAATTCCTTTGGTGGGCAGAGGCCTGCCACCAAAACAAGGGACTACCATTCACTGTACCCCCAGCTGCCCAAACTCTAACAACAGACGCATCAGACTATGCATGGGGGTTTACATGGCAGGGAAGTGCATTCAGGGCAAATGGAACCCAAGTCAAATGCACCTGCATATCAATCAAAATGAAATGTTAGCTGTACAGAATGCTCTGACAGCCTTCAAGGACCACATTCTTCCAGGACAATTAATGGTAAAGATGGACAACACCACTGTTATGTGGTATACAAACAAGCAGGGGGGTACCCATTCTTACCCCCCTCTGCAGACTAGCCATGGCTCTGTGAGACACAGCCTTGAACTACCAAGTGCATCTACAGGCTCAATTCCTGCCAGGAAAACTAAATATACTGGCGAACTAAGCAGAAATCTCATGGACCCACACGAGTGGAAACACGAGCCAAAGATTTTCAACATGTTGATCAACAAATGGGGGATCCCGGATATAGACCTGTTTGCCTCCCCCAAGAACTACCAATTGGACAAATTCTGCACAAGGACTTCCCCAAAAAAGCTTGGAAAGTGGATGCTCTGTCCTTCAGCTGGAAAAATCTATCAGTTTAGGCCTTTCCTCCTCTGCCTCTCCTCTCCAAAGTGCTACTAAAGGTCAAACAGGACAAACCAAGGATGATATTGATTGCACCAGACTGGCCATGCCAACACTGGTACCCCCTCTTGTGCAGTGTGTCCCAGCTGCCCCATGGCACCTACCTCAGACCCCTACCCTGCTGTCTCAGCAGGAGAGCCAGATTCTGCACCCCCACCTTCAAACCCTGAACCCGGCAGCCTCTCTAATTACCTAATCTCTCCGTTACCATCCCTCAGTAAATAGGTGTTGGATGTCATTTTGGAGGCAAGGAGGCCTAGTACTAGAAAATCTTATGCTGAAAAATGAAAAAGATTTTGTGCCTGAAACCAAACTCAAGGGATGGCCACACCAGTGCCCAATTTGCCTCAGATTCTTCAATACTTACCTGAGATGCTTCACAAGGGCCTTTCCTTTTCCTTCATCAAAATTCACGCTTCAGCCATTTCAGCTCATTACAACACAGAACCACTCCTCTTTTCTCACCCACTGCTCAAGCAGTTCCTCAGAGGGGCCAAAAACTTAAGACCACCCAGGAGAGCCCCAACTCCAGCCTGGGACCTTAATTTTGTATTGGAAAAACTCACCCTTCCTCCTTTCGAGCCAGCTGCAAGTGCAGAGTTAAAATTCCTTTCTTGGAAAACAGCTTTCCTTTTAGCAATCACTTCAGCAAGAAGAGTATCTGAATTACAGGCCCTTATGGCAGTGGAGCCTTTCATCATCTTTCATGCGGACAGGGTGTCCCTCAGGACCAATCCCTCTTTCATGCCCAAGTGGTATCCAGTGTGGCTCTTAATCAGTCCATTCATTTGCCAACTTTCTTTTCTAATCCACAGAACAAAGGGGAATGGATACTGCATTCCTTAGATGTGCACAGACAACTTGGATATTACTTGTACAGGACTAAACCTCAAAGGAAATCTGAACAACTCCTGGTGGCATTTGCTGCAGGGGCAGAGGGGAAGGCTATTTCAAAGCAAACCATTTCTAAATGGATAGGCCATTGCATTCATTTCTGCTATAAGCACCATGGAAAACCTATCCCACAGGGGATTGGACTCCATTCAGCCAGGGCTGCATCTACCTCTACAGCCTTTCTCAGAGGTGTCCCTTCCAGAGACATCCTAGAAGCTGCTACCTGGAGTTTCGTACATACTTTCACCAAGCATTGCCATTTGCCAGTTTTCTCTAAATCAAGAGCTGGCTTTGCCACTGCTGTCCTGCAGGGCCTTATAGCTGCTACTAATGCTGTATAATTCCATCCTCCCATCCTTAGCTTTGTGAATCTACCCAAATCTGATGACTGCAACAGTGAAACACAAAGAATATAGTACAGTTGTGCACACTTACCATAAATGTAGATGTTCGAGTGTATTCACTGTTGCTGCCCTGGTTACCCTCCCTCCAGCCCCCTGACTTCCTTTGGCTATACCTCTATTCTCCTTTACTATACTTAAAAGTTTTTTAGTCTATTTGCTTTTTGGTTGGAGGTATAACCTTGTGTGTGTGTGTGTGTGTGTGTGTGTGTCTATATATATATATATATATATATATATATATATATATATATATATATAATTGCTTCCCATTAAGGGGGGCACCTGACATCTGGGGCAAGAAAAACTGATGTAATGGTGTCAGCTGTATGCTTTATACCCCTGACTACCTGACGTCATGGAAGATGAGACAGAAGCCGACGCAGGATCCAAGACTTTAATAATCAGGCTGACTGAGGGCTACTGCAAGCAGATGACCCAAATGTGATGACTGCAATAGTGAATACCCTCGAACATCTACATTTATGGTAAGTGTACACAGCTGTACTTTGTGAAGCTAGTGCTCCTGCCCATGTTACTGCTGCAGCTGTTTGTTATTATGTGGTCCATTGGGCAGTGCACAGGCACTATGCCCTGCATGCTACATCCGTAGTCAGCTCTCCAGTAATTCACACAGTGAGCTCTTCAAACATTAACACTCTGCAGGCATGCAACAATTCTTTATGATTCCCAGTGCAAAATCCAAGTATTCCTTCCAGCTGTCTTGATAGTGGGCCATTTATTGTAGAAGCTGTGCTTTAGTCTGCTTATCCCTCAGCGAGGCTATGAGTTCTGCATCTGCCTTTAGTTTTTCACCCCCCCATTCACATTAGTTGAAATAAGCTTTCTCCATCACAAAGTGCTGATGTTTTAGTAAAATACTTATCAAAAATATAGTATCAAAGCATGAGATGAAACACTCCCAAACTGAAACAGTTGTCAGTGGATTAACCCACACTGATGTGAAAATCTGAATAGGATCAAGCAGCAGTTGTGACTCTTCCCAAAGAGCTCAGGGAAAGCTTCATATTTCGGCCATTTGGCTAATGCAAGGATAAACAGAGTCCCAGGCCACTTCAACCATAGTCATGCAGCATCTAACATCTGGATTATAACATAAGTGAGAAGGAGAGGAGACCATCATTGCTGTCCAGTTCTGAGACATTTAAGGAGAAAGAGGATTACACAATATATACTAATTAAAATGTATGCCGGATTAGTGCTTAAAATAATAGAAGATTAGCAGAGATCATGACATGCCAAATGGAGATATACTAAGGGCTGTTGAGGTTATAGGTGCAAATATTTTCTATATGAAGCATTTTATGAGAGACTGAGAAATGTCAGAGAGAACAATGGAGAAAAACATCAGCCACTATGCCAGTGTCATCATAAGATCAATCTAACCAGAAAGTTAGCCATAAAAGAAACCAAGAGTTGCAGTCTTTCCACCCTAAACATAATTGCTAACAAGAAGCAAGAGGAAAAGTATGCTTCAGCTCAAGATGAATCCACTGTCTGCAATGAGTCACCTTGCATTTCACATTAGAGAAGAACTTCCTTTTACTGAGAGACTCCTAGACCAAATAATGTATACTTCATACCAGTACATAATTACCAGGTTGATAGGCTCACTGTGACTCTTTGGGCTCTGAGGGCTAATTTTTACCCATATAAAGCTTCTCTAGGTAAGTAAAATTAAAGGGAAACAGTTTAGTATGGTTACTCTGGTGCTGTTCCCTCAAGAGACTGTAGAACAGAGCATTGTGATACTGTCACCACTGTCAGGTAACACTCTGTGAAGGTACTGATAGGTGTAGACATCAGCGATCACCCTCTGTGAAGGCAGTGATCGGTGTAGACATCAGCGATCACCCTCTGTGAAGGCAGTGATCGGTGTAGACATCAGCGATCACCCTCTGTGAAGGCAGTGATAGGTGTAGACATCAGCGATCACCCTCTGTGAAGGCAGTGATCACCTTCTGGGCACCAAGTTATAGCCATGGCCTAAGCTGTTAAGTAGACAGCTTAATGGGTTAAGGGCAAGACAGAATAGCAGTGATGACAGAGTCACCCTGGAATATCCCCCTTTGAATTTTTGTCCCTGGGATAATAATTTTTCCTGCTTAATTGCAAAGTGGTCTGCCACTGTTTCATGATCATTGTAATGTAGTCAGTCAGTGTGAGGTGCATCTTATACATTTTTAAGCACTCTTTTTTTATCCATGAATGTGGGATACTATCAAATGCTTTTTTGTAGTCAATCCATACCATACTTAGATTCTTCCTCTTTTTACATTTCTCCACTATGAATTTATTTAACAGCAAATTATCCTTTGTTCCATTTGACTTTCTTTTATTGCCCTTTTGTTCTATTGCCATAATTGTATTTTCTCCTAAATAGGAGTCTCCTTGTAGGGCAAATGAAATGTAGTAGAACCTTGCTTATATATTCACCCAGGGGACTACATATGATTTCTTTAGAAAATTGGTTGAATAAGCAGTTGTAGCAAGAACCTAGTGTTTTTCGCTGCCATACATGTTGTAAAATCTTGATGCAGATTCAATAATCTGTTAGTAGTAGTGTTTTTTCTATGTGTAGTGTGTGTGTTTTTCGTGAGATAGGTATAATAGTGTGCAGAGGGGAGAGTAGGGTGCATTACATTAGGTTTGTTATTTTTTTGGTGTTAGTGGAACCTCATAGTTGGTATATATAGATTTGTAGCGGGGGATGCAGGGGGGCTTGCCCCCCCTGCTTATACGTATGGTAGTGGTATGTGTGTTGTTTTTCTGTTTTTATGTCTGGGGAGAGTTGGTTATTCTTTTTGAATTGTCATTTTCGATATTATGGGTGTCGTTTTTTGGGGTTTTTGTTTTTTTTCAGTTTCGGTCTTCTGGTTTCCAGATACTGAAATTCAACATTTCAGTATCTCGAGCTTCTAAAGTGAATCCATATATAGAGAGAGCTATATATAGAGAGAGTGTGTAATTGTGTGTGCAGCTGGAAATATCATTTTGCGTTAACAGTATGGACGCAAGTCCAGGTCTTAGTGAAGTCTTTTTTTTTAAATCTTGTAAAGATCAGAGTTATTACTGGTGAAAAGGTCCAGTATGGATCATGGGATATGACTTAGTTCCACCAAGTTGATCATGAAACTGAAGTGCCTTCTTTTAGAGAATGGTGGTGGACACTTGAGTGCCTCCTCTTCAGACTTGCAAGAATCAGCACTGTTCAACCAAACAATTAGATAAAAAAATGCTCCTAATAACTAAAATCACTTGGCTGGTGACTATTTTTTATTCCTCCTACATCTATAAAATCTGGAACTCCATCCCACCTCTCTTTAAGGGTGAAACCTTTCAAGTCTCAATTATATTACATTGTTTTGTTCTTGACTTCCCTGTTTATAGCCCCTCGTAGATTTTCCTTTTGAGACTGTAGATGTTCTCCACATTAGCAGTAAATTGCCACATCTTGCCCTTAGCATGAACTTTGTCACAAGCAGTAGAGATGTCTGCACCAAATTTACTAGCAATATCACACAACCTTTTCAATATAGTTATTAATCAAACACAGAATGCTTTTAATTTGTTACTGTCTTAGAATACACTTCTGTGAAGCCTATATTTTTACAGCAGCAGCTGGTAACTAATTGGATGCTAATTAACAGGTAATTGTTGACCCATTTCCTACATCCCCAAACCTTTTAACCTTTTATTTCACTTGTCTTTTAATTTTGACAATGAAAAGTAAAATAAAAGATATAATAAGCTGAAATGTTAAATTCTGGATTAATCTGCTTAAGTGGAAGACATGACAGCACTGTGAACAATCCAAAAATTAGTTTACGGAGTTCTTGTTGATTTAGGGAACAGGTGTCCTGACTTGGCATCATAGGTTCATAGGTAGATACTAGGCTATCGGCCCAAGGGCCTACGTAAGCCTAGCCAACAAAGTTCCCTGGCTTACGCCCCCCAAGAAAGTTATTTTCCTGTGCCACTGTCGAGCAGAGACACAGAAGTGATCCCTGGGGTGTATTTCCTATTTCCCATCCACTCATCAAGATTTTTCTTGAAGAGTGCTAATGAAGAACTTTGCTTGACATAGATGGGTAGCCTGTTCCAGAGTATGGGAAGTCTCTGGGACAGGACTCTATCCCTCCAGCATGTCCTGTTTATTGTGGTGACAAGGTTTAAGTCCCTAGAGCGTATAGCTCAGAACGATTGGGATTTCTTTAGGTGTAGCATGTCCAACAGCTCTGGGTTTGACATAGCTTTATATGTTAGGCAGAGATCACCTCAGAGTAGGTGATATTGTACGGAGTAAAGCTGGAGTTTTCTGAGACGGTCAGTGTAGGGCATTTGTTTGAGGCCAGTAATCCTCTTTGTGAGGTACTTCTGTGGCCTTTCCAGCTGCTTCAAATGTCTTGTGAGGTGCATTCCAAAAGGGGCATTGTACTCTATAATGGGTCTAATGAGTGTCGAGTAGAGGGGAACAGTGACCTCTTTTTTTCCTGGATGAGAACCCTTTTATGATGAGGTGTGCCACGTAGAAGGACTTTCTGACTACTGTGGCAATTTGACTATCAAAGGAGAGACTACTGTCCACCTGGGTCCCAAGGTCTCTTATCACACATTCGGTGTTAAGTAGATTGCAGCCTATGTGGTAGTTCATGGGTACAGTATTTTTACCAAAGGGGATGACAGTGCACTTTTTGGCATTGAGCCTGAGACCATGGCTCTGACACCAGGCATCTGTCTCAGCGAGGCCCTTCTGTAAGATGTCCACTTCATTTTGGGACTTGACTATGGCTCCTAGTTTGCAGTCATCTGTGAACTTTTTTAGCTAGAGGCCTTCTGTGTTAACCTGTACTTCAGAAAAGTAGATACCAAACAGGAGAGGTCCCAGGACTGAACCCTGTGGTACTCCACTTGTCACTGGTTTGAGGTCAGATTTGGAGTCTGCAACTTTTACAGTGTGGGTTCTGTCACTGAGCCAGTTGGCAACCCATCTTGTGATGTAGGGTTTTATACCTAGTTTAGTGAGTTTAGCTATAATTCCAGAATGGGGGATGGTGTTGAAAGCCTTGGTGAGGTCAAGATAAGCTGTGTGAACCACCTTACCCTCATCTACGGCTTTGGTGACTGCCTCAAAGAAGCAGTCATCCTGAAACTTATTCCCTAACCTACAATACAAGATACGCCATGTACTACACAGAAGATTATATACACACACAAGTGTCTGTCTAGCTGTAGCTAATGTGACCTATAAATCCCCCCATTGTATAGCACTAAAGCAGTTACCCTGGCTAGAACTCCCTCACTCCGACTCTGTCTCAACTACTTGCCTCACATAACTTTGTTAACAAACCTAAAAACTGCCCTAGCCTAACTCACATCCTTCAGCACTACTAACCAAATAGGTCTCTTTGCTCATTAGGTACAAAAAAATTCCTAGTAACTGAAATCATTCTGTTGGTGACTGTTTTTGATTCCTCCTACATCTTTAAAATCTGGAACTTCATCCCATCTGTCCTTAAAGGTGAAACCTTTAAAGCCTAATTAAAACAGGACCTAGTGAACACACACACTGCTTAGCTCCTGGACTGACAAAAATTCCTCCACACAGTGTGTTCTCAGCTGTGTTATCCCTCTGCTTACCTAAGGACACTATACTGATATATTCTAGATCTACAGCCTGGCTGTCTGTCATACTTTCTCCTTAAACTACTTACTTTCCTCTCCCCTTTTATTACCACGTAATGCTCTTTTCCTCATGACCTCACACACTTATTTTTATACCTTTTATTCTCCCTTAATATCCCTTAGCAAACAACCTTGAATTTTTTTCTCTCCCCTCTTCTTTCATCACCTTGTACATCACATTCTTTCTGATTTGCAAGGCCATGGAACGTATTATCATGGAACTTATAAACAAAGACATTGGCAACCTTAAAACACTGTACCCCACCCAGTTTGCGTTCGTGAAGGGCCGATCTTGTCTTCTGAACTTTATTGACTTCTTTGAATCAGTCTCCAGAGCCGTGGACGAGGGTAAGACAGTCCACACAGCCCATCTGGACCTCGCCAAGGCCTTTGACACCAGTCCCCACTCTGGAATCATAGATAAACTTACTAAGCTGGGCATTAATCACTTGATGGGTTGTCAACTGGCTTACTGACAACCCACACTGTAAAAGTAGCTGACCCCAAATCCAGCTCCCGACAAGTAACAAGTGGAGTACCTCAGGGTTCAGTCCTGGGACCTCTCTTGTTTGGCATCTACTTCTCTGAAGTACAGGCCAACACTAAGGGACTCTGGCTAACAAAGTTCGCAGATGACTGCAAACTGGGCGCCATTATTGAATCCCCAAATGATGTGGATACTCTACAAAAGGGCCTTACAGAAACAGATGCTTGGTGCCAGAGCCATGGGCTCAAGCTCAATGCCAAGAAATGTATAGTTATCCCCTTTGGGAAAAAACATGTACCCGTGAATTATCACATAGGTGGCAGTATACTAAACACCGAAAGTGTGATAAGAGACTTAGGGACACAGGTGGACAGTGGTCTCACCTTCAATAACCACATCGCCACAACAGTCAGGAAATCCTTCTATGTGGCACACCTGATCACTAAGGGCTTTTCATCCAGAAAAAAGGAGGTAATTGTCCCACTGTACTCCTCCCTCATTAGACCCATTATAGAATACAACGCCCCATTTGGTATGTACCTCTCAAGACATCTGCAACAACTGGAAAGGCCGCAGAAATACCTCACTAAAAGAATCACAGGCCTAAAGCAGGTGCCCTATGCTGACCGCCTTAAAAAACTCCAGCTATACCCTTGTCGCATATCATCTACTCAGAGGCGCTCTCTGCTTAACGTACAAGGCCATGTCAATCCCAGAGCTGATGGACATGCTACATTTAAAGAAATCCCAATCCCTCAGAGCCACATGCTCCAGGGATCTAAACATTGTCATCACAATAAACAAAACATGCTGAAGGAATAGGTTCCTGACCCAGAGACTCCCCAGACTCTGGAATAGACTGCCCATACATGTCAAGCAGAGCACCTCTTTGGCCCTCTTCAAAAGGAACCTTGATAATTGGATGGGAGAAAGGAAATTCACCCCGGGGATCACGTCAGTCACCCTGCTAGACAGGGGTCCAGGGAAGTAAATAGTGTGAGAAGAAATAGCCAGGGTATTGTTATGGCTAGGCTTGTATAGGCCCTAGGGCCAACAGCCTAGTACCAACCTATGAACCTATCTCTCTGTCTCCCCAGCACAAACCTTACACTGACACCTTGTAGCCTCTCTTACATCTTCTGACTCATCCTTCTGTAAATTTTCTCTCACTCAGTTCATCTACTAATCATCTTTTTTA
>NC_056725.1:1208257437-1208304937 GCF_019279795.1 Protopterus annectens | reverse complement strand
CCTTGCTGAGTCTAATTATGGTGGCTGCCAAAAAAGCAATTACAAGAAAATAGAAATCAAAGTCTAAACCAACTTTACTTGAAGTAGTGAATATAGTAACTATGATAAAATAACTGGACTTGGGATCTTTAGAAAAGGGAAGGAGCAAACTACATAGAAAAAAAATGGGAATTGTCAGAAAAGTATATGCAGAACAGGAATGAGGTTTAAACGGCAGGATTTGAATGAGCTATATAATGCTTAACTGACAATGACTAAAATGTTTATAAGTGATTAGTAATCTTTACAGCTACAGTGATTTCAATGGTGTCTGTGATGTAAACTGTTTACAAGTAAAGTGATTTCATTTTGTATGTTTTTCATTTATATAAATGTAATATTGCCTTTGTCACATGTGGAAATTTATAAAGATGTTAGAGAAAAAAATGCAAAGAACTTGGAAACCTCACCAAAAAGCAAATCAACAAAGATGAGAAAAAAATTCTACTATGAGGCCTAATCCCACCCACCTCTCTAACCCCCCAAAATTCTGGCATACCATTAATAAAGTCCTCCACCCTGGGGTATCTACTACCCCTAACCCCTACCCTAACAATACTCCTCAAGAAACTGCCACACTACTTAACTCTTACGTCATTGAATCTATCAGCAAACCAATGCACACTGACCAAAATAAAAATCCTCCCCCCACCTCTTCCACTACTACCAAGACCACCCCCTTTTCTCTTAAACTAGTACCCACTGCTTATATAGAATTTCTTCTGCTTAAACTAAAAGTGTGTTTCCCCTCTTTTGATAACCTACCTCCTCTCTTTCTTAAACTCTCAACCAACTCTGTAGCCTACCTTATCTCAATACTTGTGATGATAGGAGGTACAGCCAGCCATGCCAGGACGAAGTAGGGGAGTGGATGTAAAACTTGTACCAGCACAGCTAGCTGGAATTTTGTAAATAAGTATATGTCATTTGTATATCAAGATGATTTGTACAGATGCTTGTGCTGGAAGTGTATTTGTGAGGTCTGCTTATGTTAATTGTGTTAAAATGTATCAACAGTGCACCCTGCTGAAATGAAAAGAAATCTACATGTATTATGGTATCTGAATTAAATGTATATGTTTTAATCGAGGACAATGGCCCAGCAATGGTTAACCAGCTGGCTTATTTTAAGAAAAATAAGGAAAATGGAAATGTTATGTTAAATCATTGAACAGCTCTCCACAGTGCTGAGTAGGCCCAAAAACGGTAGGCCATTATCCGGTAGCTTTTGTAAAGAAGGGGGAAGTGTTGTAAATTTTTCTGGCTCCTAGGCATTGCCTTAAAAGCTGTAAACGTGTATTGTTGCAGTCTGCTAAAGTCCAGTGTCAGGTGACTAGATGAGGTCATTCTGCAAGTCATCTTAGATGTTATATTTTACAGGGAGTAATCTCAGAATATAGAATTTTCCATTTGGGAGTCTGACTAAAAGGACTGCTCATGTATTTCATCTTGCCTTGCCCAAATAAGTTATTAGAGAACAGTTGATTCTCTTAGATTCAGTCAGGAATATAGTGAAGCTTACTTTCGGTATTGTTTTTCTTTATTTGTTTGAATCTGTCCATGAATGTTTTCAATATTTTCTGTGATTTGAACTCTGTGGTTTACTGTGAATATATATTTAGTATTTTCATGTAATTTTATTATTTATTATTAAATATATTTAATACTTTTATTGTGGCCAGTTCTTGTAGATAGTATCTAGCCTTTGAGAGTACTTAATTTGTTTGGTGACACTGTGTGGACCACTCCAGAAGGCCTAGCCATCTTGGTGAACTACTACCATTTGTATTAATATTAATATTACAGAGTATAAATGGATACCCTTTTAAGAGCCTTATAATAATTTACTGGTGGCAGTGATAACTACCTTATAGTCTGGACAAAGTTGGTAGAGCGGATAATCTGTGCCAACCTTTCCCAGTTGTGTGTTTGTGAAAATTAAATCTTAGTGTGTGTGTGTGTGTGTGTGTGTGTGTGTGTGTGTGTGTGTGTGTGTGTGTCAGCTACTTGGGGCAGGGACACAAAGTACTGGGTTTACAGAGAGGGTGCTGGAGGACTTGGCTTGGACACTCTGCTGTGGACCTAACTCTACAGTTGTACAAGTGGGGAGTCTTATTGGAGATCTGTAGGGAGACAAAGACATCCGGACCCTGGGCTAAGTGTGTTCCCTGTGTGCTCTTAAGGGAAATTGTACTTGATACAGGGAGGCCTGCATCTGGAAATACTGAATGTATCCATTTGTATTCCAAGTGCAAGTCCCTCTCCATTATCAGTGGTAAGGATTCAGGCTCCTTGATTACTGGCCCAGCGTGGGGATGATGCATATTGATGCCCATCACATACTGGTAGCAGTGGTGGGCATCGCACTTGTAAACAGAGTAATCCAAGATACTGTCCTTCACATCTGGAAATCTTTCTAAACCATACCACTACACAAAGGAGGTAACTCCACTGATCCTTCTAATTTTAGACCCATAGCCATTCTCTCCCCACTCACTAAAATCCGCAAAAAATGCATACACAATCAGCTTCTCTAATACCTAACTCAGGAAAATCTTGACCCCCCCCCCCCACTCAATATGGCTTTAGGCCAAGTCACATTACCTCCACTGCCCTTCTGTCTTTCACTTATACTGTCATAGAGGCTAGAGACAAACACCTGCTGGTGTCCTCTCTATTCCTAGACCTTTCAAAAGCCTTTGATACAGTTTCTCACTCTAAACTACCTGATCTCGAGCCCTCCACCTCCACTATTAGATGGCAAACCACCTGCTCCCCTTTTCTACCTATCCAGACTGGAGTCCCCAAAGCTCTGTTCTAGGATCTCTATTTTTCATTATCTTTACCAACAACCTCCATGCATCCTGCACTACCTCCTCCCTTATACAATATGCTGATGATTCTACTCTTATCTCCCTCTCTGATAACATCTCTCACCTTCATTCTGTTACTCGAAGGTAATTTCTCACCACCGGAAAATGACTAACTGATAACCAACCCATCCTTAACCCTGAAAAACTAAACTGCTTCTCTTCATTCCTAAATCTCTCTCCCATCATAAAACCACCTTCACCATCTCATCTGTTGATAACACTGTTAAACCTGCACCACACACTAAGCTCCTTGGCACCATAATTAATAACCAATTACATTTCGACCTATGTATTCAACAGTGTATTAAAAAGACACATCAAAAGTTGGGACTTCTCTACAGAAATAAAAAAAAAAATCCTGTCTTCTGACTTCAAACCTTCTCTGGCACAAGCATTCCTCCTTCCCTGCCTTCTCTACACTTCTGCTATATTTACACACCTACAAGCCAACTTAATAACCAAACTCAAACAAACATATAACAAAATAGCTACAAGTCTCACCACTGCCTTGCTCTAAAACAATTCAGATGGCTAGAATTCCCCCAACTACTGCTTCTAGCCAGCACTAAATCAGCCACTCCTTACGTAATAAACCCTCAGCCTGTCCTCCTCTCCAGTATCCTTCTGTACTCCTACTCCTACTCTCCGTAGCTCTGTAACTACTTCTTGACATAATCAAATCTAATAAAACCATAGGCAAACTACTTTACAAAAACACTGTGTCACAAGCCTGGAATAAACTCTCCTTTAATATTCGAAATATCAAATCCACGAACAGCTTAAAAAAGCCTGAAAAACTACCTTGCAAACTGAAGCTCCTGCCTATGCCAGGACCCCCTACCTAATCATATACCCCCGTCCACCTCTCCCTGCCCCAGAACTTTCATCTCTTAGGTATATAGCTTGAATGTAATGTATCAGCCCAACAAGAAGCTATCAGCTGCTTCATTGTACACACATTTTATGTAAATAGCAGCACTTTCTGTGCTATGTTGCCTATCAAGATTGTTTTTTTAATAGAATAGAACACTAACATGGATACTGACTGGTTTGCTGTAGCTGTACTTATATATTTTCATTTTCTGTTACTTATTAAAGTTTATCTCTTTTCCTTAAAACTAGCCATATTGTCTTGTATACACTTTTTTATGTAATTGTTAATTTTTATTTGTACAGCTTTGAATTTATGTAATTTGTGGTATATGTTGGAGCTTTTCTCCTTGGGTCTCCACTGAAAATAGGCCTTTGGCTTAGTTGGACTAACCCAGTTAACAAATGACAAATAAATAATAAAGTAATCAAAACTCATCCTACCAAAAACACAGTGAAATACAATCTGAAAATAAAACCAAACAAGTTTCGTTTACCAGTCGTTCAACACAATCCTGCCATTAAATCCAGATGCACTTTGTCTGAATAATGATAGTGTTACAGAAAGAGTTTTTATAAAGTAATGTTTAGGGTTGGGGTTAGAGGTGGGGTAGGGTCAGCACACATTAGTAAGGTGGTGCACAAGGGATGGAAAGGAGTTAGGCATAGAGCAAAAGTGAAGGTTAACACATTAGTAAGGATGGGCAGGGGGCTTCACTCCCCTGCATCACCTTTCTGAGCCATGCTAACCCCAACCCTATGTCTTACCTTAGAAAAAACTGTCCATAACATTACCACTACAAAATGCGCTCAGGTACGCATCATGTATTTCAGCACACATTAAATCTATCCTATTACCTAGCCCTTACTGTAACTTTAACCAGCAACACTCAGAGACTGACTCCAATGCATTATTTTAAATCTGTTGGTCTATCTGAACGTTTCTGCATTAGCATCCTACACTCGTGCTTACTTTTCCCAAACGCATTCAGTCACATTTATTTTGGCATATCCTACAGTCAATAAAACTTCCTTTCATCCACTTTTTCAAGCACTTTCAGCACTTGACAAAGTGAACAATTGATGAGTGTGTAGCTGCCTAAACCCATCTGTTAAATCTTAGTATTTCATTTGTTGTGTGTACTACTGTCTTTTGGCTTTTCCCAGTTAGGGGTCGCCACAGCGGAACTCTAGTCTGCTAATGGTTGGCAGTGGATTTCTACAGTGCCGAGTTGGCAGCCTGACACTCAGCCTTCAAAGAAGGCACACCCATTCACGCACGCACCTACCTGCATGTCTTTAGACGTCACTTGACCACGGGGAGGACATGCAGACTCAACACACAAGGCGCTCCAGCCGAGAATCGAATGGGAGAACCTCTTGCTGTGAGTGTGCATGTAAGTAATCTCTGCTTAGTTTTCTCAGTAATGGTAAAAGTTGCAGTTTATCTGTAATCATGTAATGTTGGTAAGTGGATCTTTCTTTTTCTGGGATATAACTTCTGATGTAGCACTATAAAAGATCATTGATATTTTGTCACAATATCCTGCCATAACTTGCCCTCTGTTTGAATTACATGTTGCGCTGCAGCACTGCAACATGCTTCCAAAGTTTACTCAAATATTAAATTGTTCTGTCACAAGATTAAGGTGTGATGAAAACTGCCTCTTTGTCCTGCAGCACCACTGAAGTTTTGGATTCTTGTTCTTTGATTAAACTAATTTCCTCCCTTGTCTAGCACACATCCCTAATGGGAGGCTTTCCCATTTCAAAGACATTTGTCTTTTTGGCAGCTGCAGATAAATAGGTGCTGGAGATCATTTTAATCAGACTACACAATAGACTTCCATCTCTTCCTGGAAATGTCTCCCATCCCCCAGATCAATAAAAAGTTTCAGAATTAGTTTTGGTTCTCCTTCTTAAGATAGTCACACAGAGAGAGGTCCCTTGCAAGAGCAAGGGAGTGGAATTCTTAACAGGCTTTTTTAGGGTTCATAAATCATAGGTATGTTTGTCAAGCGTATTACCTACTAGCCTTCAAGAAAAGCCCATTTTGATATTTTGTGTTTCCCACATACAAATTTTTAAGGGCGTTCATGACAATTACCCCTTTTAGTAAGTGGAAATTATTCCACAGTATTGGAAGATATTATGTAACACATCTGCCACTTTTTTGTATAACTGACATTTATTTAAGTATTAGATTCCCTGATCTCATGTTAGCTCCCTCCACAGCCAGAGTTGTGACGAAGCAGGGGAAATGCTGAGATAATAACCATTAGCTTAAGCATCAGTGGTACAACAGCTTCTGATGAGTTGCATGCATTATGAAGATGTTCTTCGTTTTTCACTGTTGTCATTACATTTGGGTTATCTGCTTGCAGTAGCCCTCAGTCGGCCTGATTAACAAAGTCTTGGGTCCTGCGTCGGATGCTGTCCCTTCTTCCATGATGTCAAGTCATCAAGGGTATAAAACATGCAGCCGACGCCATTACATCAGTCTTTCTTGCGGTGCACGAAGCAGAAGCAGTTCGCAAGTGCTGGTCGACTGACTCCTGAAATTTTCATTTTCGAGTTTCAGAACCGAAGTCTTCAACTAAAGCTAAGTACCCTGTTGGGGAAACTTTTTCTTGCTCCTTACTGATGTCAGTATAAGTTAATAATTGCATTACTTGTGGAAAGCAAATACCTCACAAAGATTTTCATTCTTACTGTATTCCTTGCCTGGGCCCTGACCACGACGTACCTTGCTGTCGGTTTTGTGCTTTATTTAATCAGCGCACTATCCGTCGTTGGTATATTTTCACCTCTAAATATTTCGGTTCTCAGTTTAATTATCCATAAATGTCATCGGTTAGCCATCTGACTACCAGGATTCCGAAAAAACACAAAGATAAAGACAGAGACAGGCCGCCTAGGTTCAAAGCTGTCAACAACGCTTCTCCTAAGCCAGTTCACCGGTTCTCAGTGAGGCGCTTTTGCAGCCCCTGATACCTGCTACTTCCGATTCACAGGCCTCTACTGAGACCCATTCAGAGTCCTGTATGCCGTGAGATGCTTCAACTGTGGAACCTGCGGATGTCTCTACCTTGGATGGGTCTGGAGAAGCTGTGCAGGCACCGGCTTCTGAGAGTGTATTCAGGCCTAAGGACTTGCATATTAAAACGATGCCTCTTTCTTCATTTAGGCCTAAGTCTCAAACCATGCCTAAGAAACTGACGCCCAGGCCGCATGCTCAGGTCTCTATGCCAAAAAAACAAATGATAAGAATGGCTGAAGATCTTATAACTTTAATCAGGGGAAGCCAACCTCCCCCTTCTAAGAGACCTAGAACTGAAGTTGTTTATGAATCTTCTGACCAGGATTCAGATTTTACTCTATCTTCTGAAGATCTGGATTTGCCTTCATCTACTTATGAGGATTCTGATGCAGAGGACTGTATTCCCTCTGCTTCCCCTCCAGAGGACTTTTCTTTTGGGGAATCCTCACATACTCTAAGGGAGCATTTCCACTGGGAAAGCCAGGATTTTTCTGATTCAAAAAAGAGGCTTGGGGATTTCTTACTCCTGCCTCAGCATAGGCCTTTAGCTATACCTCCTATACTAGACATTGTTGATGATGCCTTTTTGGAATCTAGTTTGGCCCCTGATTCTTTGCCTCCTGCTCCCAGAAAACCTGACAGATATTACAGGGTTTCTGATTCACACAAGTTTCTTTTTAAAAATCCTATTGCGGATCCAGAGAATATTTCACAGGGACCCAAGGGCATTAAGGCTTCTACAGCTAAAAGTCCTACCCCTTCTGATAGAGACTCCAGGGTGCTGGATAGATAGGGTAAAAAGGTTTATACTTCTGCAACCTTGGCCATTAGGGCTTTAAACTGCCAGTTTCATAAAGTATCAACAACATGTTATTGGGTTGCTTAAACAGAAAATGATGTTGATTTCTGACTGTGCTGAAAACAAAGAATTACAGGATTTAATGCATTCTGCTGAACAGGTTGGTAAACATACTTTGCAATGTGGATTTGATTCATTAGAGGCCTCTTGCAGGGCTGCTGTTACTGGGTCTGTGCTCAGAAGGTATCCTTGGCTTAAGGAGCAATCTTTGCCTGATCATGTTAAAGCTAAACTGTAGGATGCTCCCTTAAATCAGGACCGCCTGTTTAGCAACAAAGGTGAGGAACTACTTAAAAAGATGGAAGATAAAGCTAAATCTATGCAGACTGTTAAAGATTTCTTGCAAGTTCAGCCTCCTAGATTTAGTAGGCATTGGCCCTCTAAGAACTGGTCCTTTCCAGCCCCTTCCAGGTCTTCACAAGCCAAACCCAGACACAGCAGAAACCCCAGATTTCAGTCCCAGGGGACACACAAAACTAAGCAGTGGGGGATTTCCGCACCCAAATCTGAGAGTAGTAAGAACCCCCCCCCCTATGGAAAACTGTATCAATGACTTTGTTTTTAAAACTTCCAGGCACTTCCCAACTGAATGCTCCTTTAGGCAGAAAGACTGGTTTGAAGGCCAAAAACTGGGAACTCATTACCCAAGACAAATGGGTTTTAAATATAGTGTCCCAAGGATACAGATTTCACTTCCACACATTACTAACACCAAGCGGGTGGCCAGATCTACCCCCAAATTAGTGGGCAGAGGCCTGAAATCAAGTTCTCTCTCTTAAGCATGAGGCTATTCAGTTAGTACCAGAAGAGAAAAAGGGACAAGGTTTCTATTCAAGACTTTTCCTGGTACCCAGAAAAGACAATGCATCACATCCTATCCTGGACCTTTCTACTCTAAACACCTTTCTGGTGATTCCAAAATTCAAAATGCTGACCACCAGCTGCTTCCTATGCTAGGCAAAGATGCATGGTTGGCAACACTGGACTTAAAAGAAGCATACCTGCACATCCCTATCAGGGAGTCTTGCAGAAGATACCTACGCTTCAAAGCAGGCTACATACACTATCATTTCTCTGCACTGCCCTTTGGCTTATCTACTGTGCCCCGGGTATTCACAAAGTGCCTAGCTCCAGTCATTGCATTTTGCAGGCAAAGAAATATTCAAATATACCCATACCTGGACGATTGTCTAATTCGGGCAGAAAGCCAGGACTTTTGAATCATCTGACCTTTGTTCAAAGGGTGCTGACTTGTCTGGGGTACACCATAAGCGAAAAGAAATCACACCTGGTACCCTGTCAACAAATTATATTTCTGGGCGCAAGCTTGAATACAACTTCCCAGATGGCTTTCCTCACGCCAGAAAAACGGATTCATTTGACAACCTACTTCAAACAAGTGGCCACAAAAACCCAGCTATCTGCAAGGCAAATACATAAAAAAGCCTTTGGGGTTCATGGCCTCCTGCATTCTTCTAATTCCATATGCAAGGCTGCATATGAGGAAACTACAGTGGTATCTCAAAAGCTTATGGTGTCAACATTCACGGGATCTAGAAGCAATGATTCCTATCATACTTTGCCTACACCTAGAGTTCCTTTGGTGGGCAGAGGCCTACCACCAAAACAGGGGGCTGCCATTTACACTACCCCATGCTGCCCAAACCTTAACGGACGCATCAGACTATGCATGGGGGGCTCACCTAGCAGGGAAGTGCATTCAGGGTAAATGGAACCCAAGTCCGATGCACCTGCACATAAATCAAAAGGAAATGTTAGCTGTACAAAATGCTCTGACAGCCTTCAAGGACCGCATTCTTCCAGGACAACTAATGGTAAAGACGGACAAAACCACTGTCATGTGGTACATAAACAAGCAGGGGGGTACACATTCTTACCCCCTCTGCAGACTAGCCATGGCACTGTGGAACACAGCATTGAGCTACCAAGTGAATCTTCAAGCTCAATTCCTGCCAGGAAAACTAAATACACTGGCAGATGGACTAGGCAGAAACCTCATGGACCCACACGAGTGGAAACTGGAACCAAGGATTTTCAACATGTTGACAAGCAAGTGGGGGAGCCCAGATATAGACCTGTTTGCCTCCCCCCAGAACCATCAATTGGACAAATTAAGGATTCCCCACAAGCTAGCTTGGAAAGTGGATGCTCTATCCTTCAACTGGAAAACCCTATCAGTTTAAGCCTTTCCTCCTCTGCCTCTGCTCTCCAAGGTACTACTAAAGATCAAACAGGACAAGCCAAGGATGATTTTAATTGCACCAGACTGGCCACGCCAACACTGGTAACCCCCACTTGCGCAGTGTGTCACGCTTGGCCCCATGGCACCTGCCTCAGACTCCTTACCTGTTGTCTCAGCAGGAGAACCAGATTCTGCACCCTCAGCAGCAAACCTTGAACCTAGCTGCCTGGCTAATTACCTAATCTCTCCTTTACCATCCCTCAGTAAATCCATGATGGATATCATTTTAGAGGCAAGGAGGCCTAGTACTAGAAAATCTTATGCTGCAAAATGGAAAAGATTTTGTGCCTGGAATCAGTCTCCAGGGATGAGCGCAGCAGTGCCCAATTTACCTCAGATTCTACAATATTTGACTGAGATGCTTCATAAGGGCTTGTCCTTTTCCTCCATCAAAATTCATGCCTCAGCCATTTCAGCTCATTATAACACAGAGCCTCCCCTCTTCTCTCACCCACTGCTCAAGCAGTTCCTCAGAGGGGCCAAAAATGTAAGGCCACCCAGGAGAGCTCCAACTCCAGCATGGAACCTTAACTTTGTCTTGGAGAAACTCACTCTTCCTCCTTTCGAGCCAGCTGCTACTGCAGATTTAAAATTCCTTTCCTGGAAAACCGCTTTCCTTTTAGCAATCACTTCTGCAAGAAGGGTGTCTGAATTGCAGGCCCTTATGGCAGTGGAGCCTTTCATCATCTTTCATGCGGACAGGGTGTCCCTCAGAACCAATCCCTCCTTCATCCTCAAGGTGGTATCCAGTGTGGCTCTTAATCAGTACATTCATTTGCCTACCTTCTTTCCTAACCCACAGAACAAAGGGGAACGGATAACTGCATTCCTTAGATGTGCACAGACAACTTAGATTTTACTTGGACAGGACTAAACCTCAAAGGAAATCTGAGCAACTGCTGGTGGCATTTGCTGCAGGGACAGAGGGGAAAGCTGTTTCAAAGCAAACCATTTCAAAATGGATAGGCCACTGCATTCATTTCTGCTATAAGCACCATGGAAAACCTATCCCACAGGGCATCAGACCCCATTCAACCAGGGATGCATCTACCTCCACAGCCTTTCTCAGGGGCGTTCCTACCAGGGACATCCTAGAAGCTGCTACCTGGAGTTGTGTACATACTTTAACCAAGCATTATCATTTGCCAATTTTCTCTAAATCCAGAGCTGGCTTTGCCACTGCAGTCTTGCAGGGTCTTATAGCTGGTCCTAATTCTATTTAAATTCCTCCTCCCAACCTTAGCTTTGTGAATCTACCCAAATGTAATGATTGCAACAGTGAAACATGAAGAACATTGTACAGTTGTGTACACTTAACATAAATGTAGATGTTCGAGTGTATTCACTGTTGCAGTCCTGGTTACCCTCCCTCCTCGTTTGGCTATATCTCTACTCTCCCTTACTATGCTCAAAAAGCTTTTTCATGTATTTGCTTTTTTGTTGGAGGTATATCCTTGTAATTATAAATTTAATTTGCTTCCCATTAGGGGGGCACCTGACATCTGGGGCAAGAAAAACTGATGTAATGGCGTCGGCTACACATTTTATAACCCTGACGACCTGACGTCATTGAAGAAGGGACAGCATCCGACGCAGAACCCAAGACTTTGTTAATCAGGCCGACTTAGGGCTACTGCAAGCAGATAACCCAAATGTAATGACTGCAACAGTGAAATACACTCGAACATCTATATTTATGGTAAGTGTACACAACTGTACTATCTTTCTTAACAGCAGTGAACAAGACAAATTCTAAAATAACACCCCCCACCCAGAACTCATTAATTTAAAAAAAATCAGCAAACTGCAGCTCCCTCACTAATTATAGTAATGCAGAATCTACCTAACCTAGATTATTGTAATTGGATCTCTGATAATAACCAGCTAGTTATGCGTTTGAGACATGAAAGCCAAGAAATTCATTTCAAGAACAAAGCAAGATGAAATTCTTGACGTTCATGTTGAAAATGCATTGTAAGCCAGTTATAATTGGAGACATGGTCATAACTCTTTGCAGTGCATGGAGCTTTATCTGCTCTCTGTGTACTACCAGTTACAGAAGAAAAAGTAGTAGTGCGAATTGTTTTACCAGCTTTCAAAGTGTTTGAAAGCTTGAAAAGCACCTATAATGCAAGACAGAAGGCAGATACAGCTGCTGCTGTAGAACTAACCACTTTCAAAGGTGTTAAAGTGTGACAGAGAAAGGCAAGTAACAGATTTTAAATATTGTTTAACCTTTTGTCGCTGTTGATATTCTTCGTGTTTCACTGTTGCAGTCATTACATTTGGGTAATCTGCTGGCAGGTTGCCCTCAGTCGGCCTGAATTCCAAAGTCTTGGGTCCGTTGCTGTCTTCTCCTCCATGAGGGGTATAAAACATGCAGCCGACTTACCATTTTTTTAGTCTTTCTTGCTGTCAAGCAGAAGCATTTTGCAAGTGCCGGTTGGCCGACTACTGAAATATTCGAGTTTGAGTTTCAGAACCGAAGTCTTCACTAAAGCTAAGTACCCCATTGGGGAAACTTTTTTCTTGCTTTTTATCGATGTCAGAGTTAATAATTGTATTACTTATGCAAGCAAATACCTCATAAGGATTTCCATTTATACTGTATTCCTTGCCTAGGCCCTGATCACAACGTGCCTGGCTATCAGTTTTGTGCTAGATTTAACCTATTTTGCATCTAAGTATTTTGGAAACAGATTTAACTACCCATGAATGTCATCGGATAGCAGTCCGACTACCGGAGTACATAAAAAATGCAAAGAAAAGGACAGAGAAAGGCAGTCGAGATCCAAAACCGACAAAGCTTCTCCTAAGCCAGTCGCCAGCTCGCCGGTACTCAGGTGCTTTCACAGCCCCTGATACCCGCTACCTTGACACCCATGTGGAGTCTGGCATGTCGCAAGATACTCAAGGTATTGGACCGACGGATATATCTCCCTCGGATGGGTCCAGAGCCGCTGAGCAGGCACAGGCTTCTGAGGGTGTATTCAGACCTCAACAATTTTATAGCAAACCGACGAAAGCTGCAAAACCTAAGGCAAAGACACCTTCTAAAACTAAAAAAACTGATGCCTGAGCCACATGCACAGGCCTCTATGCCTAAAAAACAGATGATCAAAATGGCTGAAGACCTTATTACCTTGATCAGGGGTACCCATCCCCCTCCAGAAAAGAGGCCTAGGCAAGACACTGACTATGAAGCTTCAGATCAGGTTTCTATTTCTTATGATTCCTCTTCTGATCAGGAATTATCTTTACCTCCCTATGAGGATTCTGATGCTGAGGAGTCCATTCCATTTGCATCTCCTCCTGAGGATTATTCATTTGGAGAAACCTTGCATACTTTGAGGGAGCATTTTCACTGGGAGAGTTAAGACTTCTCAGAATCAAAAAAGAGGCTTAGGGATTTCCTTCTTCTCCCTCAGCACAAGCCTTTAGCCATTCCCCGTTTTAGACATTGTGGATGATGTGTTTTCTCTTTACCTCCGGCCCAGTAAGCCTGACAGGTATTACAGGGTCCCTGACTCTCATAAATTTTTATTTAGAAACCCTGCTGCTGATCCTGAAACTATTTCACAGGGTCCAAAGGGAGTTAAGGCCTTGACAGCAAAAAACCCTACCCCCCCTGACAGAGATTCAAGGACACTGGACAGATGGGGAAAAAAGGTTTATACTTCTGCAGCCTTGGTAATCAGGGCCTTAAACTGCAATTTCATATGCTTAAGTGCCAACAACATGTTATGGGATTGCTGAAACAGAAAATGATGTTGATTTCAGAATGTGCAGAAAATAAGGAATTGCAGGAATTATTGCATGCAGCTGTACAAGTTGGAAAGCATAATTTACAATGTGGTTTTGATTCTTTAGAGGTTACTGGATCTGTGATTAGGAGGCATGCCTAGTTAAAGGAACAAAATTTGCCTGATCATGTTAAAGCTAAATTGCTAGATGCACCTTTACAGCATGATTCTCTATTGGGTATTAAGGCAGAAGAGGTTTTAAAGAAAATGGAAGACAAAGCTAAGTCTATGCAAACTATTAAAGATTTCTTACAAGTGCAGCCACCTAGATTCAATAGACACTGGCCTACAAAAAATTGGTCCTTTCCTGTGTCACTCAGAGCTCAAAGGGGCAAATCCAGATGCCCTAAGGGTTCCAGGTACCAGGCTCAAGACTCATACAGGTCAAAGCAATGGGGCGCATTCACCTCCAAATCTGGAGGAGACAAAGCCCAAACCTACAGAAAGCAATCCCAATGACTTCCCTCTGCCTGCACCAAGCACTTATCTTTTGGCAGCACCCATAGGGGATTTTGCTCAAAATTGGCAGTTAATAAGCCAGGACAAGTGGGTACTAAACATCGTATCACAGGGATACAGATTCCATTTCCACACACTGCCAATGACAAATGATTGGCCAGATCTGCCAAAAAACCAATGGGCAGAGGCACAGAAACAGGTTACGCCCTCATGGATATGACAGTACCAGAACAGGAAAAAGGACAAGGTTTTTACTCAAGACTGTTCAGGCCTGGTGGCCAATACTGGATTTATTGATTTTGAACACATACCTGGACATTCCAAAATTCAAAATGCTCACCTTGCAACAGCTTCTGCCCATGCTGGGCAAGAATGTTTGGCTGGTGACTTTAGACCTAAAAGAGGCATACCTGCATGTCCCAATAAGACAGTCGTGCAGAAGATACCTCAGATTCAAGGCTGGCTTAATGCATTCTGCACTGCCCTTTGGCTTATCTACTGCACCCAGGATCTTTACAAAGTGCCTGGCACCAGTAATTGCATTTTGCAGACAAAAGTATTCAAATATATCCTTACTTGGACGACTGTCTGATTCAAGCAGAGAACAAGGACACTCTTCTATGACACCTGGCGTTTGTGAAAAAGCTCCTAACATGCCTAGGGTACACAATAAATGAAAACAAATCACAACTGGTACCCTCTCAAAATATAACATTCCTGGGTGCAAGCTTGAATTCAACTGCCCAGATGGCTTACCTCATGCCAGATAAACAAAGGCAACTGACTACTTACTTCAAACTGATGGCAACAAACACCCAATCTTCTGCAAGACAAATTCTGCAGGCTCTGGGCTTCATGGCATCCTGCATCCTACTAATTCCATATGCAAGACTGCATATGAGGAAACTTCAATGGTACCTAAAAAGTTTATGGAGTCAACATTCACACAGTCTGGAAACAATGATTCCTCTCATCCCCTGCCTGCAACAGGAGTTTCTATGGTGGGCAAAGGCCTGTCACCAAAACATGGGACGGCCCTTCACTCTACCCCCTGCCAGACAAACCTTAACAACAGACGCATCAGATTATGACTGGGGGGCCCACATGGCAGGAAGATGCATTCAGGGCATATGGACATCAAATCAAATGCATCTACATATCAACCCGAAAGAGATGCTAGCTGTTCAAAATGTCCTAACAGCCTTCAAGGACTTACTTCATTCAGGACAACTACTGATAAAGACAGACAACACCACAGTCATGTGGTATATAAACAAGCAAGGGAGCACACGTTCATACCCCTTTTGCAGATTAGCCATGGCACTGTGGGACACAGCTTTGACCTGCCAAATAAATCTTCAGGAAAACAAAACACTCTGGCAGATGATTTATGCAGAAACCTTCTGGATCCTCACGAGTGGAAATTAAATCCACAAGTCTTCGCCATGATAGCAGAGAAATGGGGGAGCCCAGACATAGACCTATTTGCCTCTCCTCAAAATTATCAACTAAAAAGATTCTGCACAAGGATTCATCACAAACAAGCATGGAAAGTGGACGCCCTATCCTTCAGTTGGAAAGACCTATCAGTTTATTCCTTTCCTCCTCTGCCTCTTCTACCCAAGGTCCTCCTAAAAGTCAGACAAGAGAAGCCAAAGATGATGGTACCCAATCCTAAGGAACTTGTCTCAATACCTAGCTTGGACCTTGCCTCAAAAACCACAACTACTGTCCCAGCAAAACAATCAGATCCTGCACAATCAACTACAGACTCTGAACCTGACAGCATGGCTAATCCTGTAATCATACAGACGACACCTCTCAGTAAAGCTGTGATGGATGTCATTTTGGAAGCCAGAAGGCCTAGTACTAGAAAATCTTATGCTGACAAATGGAAGAGATTCTGTGCTTGGCATCAAGCACAGGGCACTGATACAGCAAAACCGCATATTCCTCAGATATTACAATACTTAACTGAGATGCTTGACAAAGGCCTATCTTTCTCATCAATCAAAATCCATGCCTCTGCCATTTCGGCTCATTACAATACAGAGCCACCAATCTTTTATCATCCTTTACTAAAGCAGTATCTTAGAGGAGCCAAAAACATAAGGCCTCCTAGAAGATCACCATTGCCTGCGTGGGACCTCAGTTATGTGCTGGAAAAGCTCACCCTGCCTCCATTTGAACCAGCTGCTACTGCAGCTATAAAGTTCTTATTATGGAAGACAGCTCTGCTACTAGCAATTACCACAGCAAGAAGAGTTTCAGAGCTACAGGCCCTCATGGCTGTAGAGCCTTTTATCATATTTTACCCAGACAGGGTGTCTCTGAGGACAAATCCTACTTTTATGCCTAAGGTCGTTTCCATTGTGGCTCTTAACCAAACAATTCATCTGCCAACTTTTTATCCAAATCCGCAGAACAAAGGGGAGAGAATTCTGCATTTCTTGGACGTACACAAGCAGCTAAGATTCTACTTGAGCAGGACTAAAGCTATAAGAAAAAACGAGCAATTACTAGTGTCATATGCTGCAGGATCAGAAGGAAAGGCTATTTCAAAGCAGACAATTTCAAAGTGTATAAGCCACTGCATCCGTTTCTGCTACTTACACCATGGCAAACCTGTGCCCAAGGGCATTAGGTCTCAATCCACCAGGGCTGCAGCTACTTCAGCAGCCTTTCTCAGAGGAGTACCAACCAAGGACATTCTAGAGGCTGCTACTTGGAGTTCTGTTCACACCTTTACAAAGCATTACCATTTGCCACTCTACTCTATAAGTCCAGGGCAGGCTTTGCCACTGCAGTGCTGCAGGGCCTTATAGCCTCACCTAATGCTGTTTAGCTCCAGCCTCCCAACCATAGCTTTGGGATTCTACCCAAATTTAATGACTGCAACATTGAAACACGAAGGACATAGTACAGTTGTGTACACTTGCCATAAATGTAGATGTTCGAGTGTATTCACTGTTGCAGTCCAGGTTACCCTCCCACCATCCCCCAGTCATTCTACAGTTTATCTTTCCTTCTCTATCTTCCACAACCTATGTGGTGTATTTGCTTGCAGATGAAGGTAAAGTTTATATTGAATGCATATGTATATATATATATATATATATATATATATATATTTAGAATATTGCTACCTTTTTGGGGGCACCTGACATCGGGGGCAAGAAAAACTAAATAAAATGTCATCAGCTGCATGTTTTATACCCCTGACGACCTGATGTCATGGAAGAGAAGACCGACCCAAGACTTTGGAATTCAGGCCGACTGAGGGCAACCTGCCAGCAGATTACCCAGATGTAATGACTGCAACAGTGAATACACTCAAACATCTGCATTTATGGTAAGTGTACACAACTGTACTTTTGCTAGCCAGCATAGCCTGCTATTAGTCCTAGCACAAGGCCCAGTCTTAACAGCATGTAAGTGTCCTTAACAAGCTCTTGTTAAGCACCTTTAAGCACTGTTAATATCAGGTCTCACAGTATATATTTTTTTCCAATTTCAGAGTATAATTGCGGCACTCCATGCACTACAAAAACAGTGTAGCCACCTTCTAAAACTAGGTGGTTGGGGCACTGTTTCAGAAGCTGTAGTGGAATCTTTGAATACATTTAACATAGTTAATTTATAATAAAGTGTACATGAAGTATTCTTTAATAGGTTTAAAATACCATTGTCACTTGATTATCATGCATGACTGGAAATGAATTATAACACACAAAGAAGAAAAAAGCATTGAAAGCGATACTAGCTAAGGACTAATTAGATGATCCAATTCTTTCCTTTACTCGCCCCGTGAAGAGTCTGTCATTGTATTCCAAGTGCTATTTAACTTAACCCCCTTCTCTAAAATAACTTTTTTTTCCACGTGATTTTTATTGATTTTTCATAAATACAAATGCAACAAAAATGTTAAACAATATAAACAAATCTAACTATATACAATGTCCATAATAGAAGTAACTTTGTCAATACATTCACATTTTATCTAACAATTTTTTAAGTTTTAAGCAAGCTAGATTTTTATGTTATTCTTGCAGTTCTTAAAGTTAGATTGTCCCATATCACGTTCAGTTCTTTAAATATTGCCAAATTGACCTTTTGTGGTAAGCTGTTTCTGCTGTTTTGCTTACATCTGACTGTTTTTCTCCTCTTCTACCGTGCTGTACTTCCGCTTTTCTTTTTTTTCTCCTCTTCTACCGTGCTGTACTTCCGCTTTTCTTTTTTTTCTCCTCTTCTACCGTGCTGTACTTCCGCTTTTCTTTTTCAAATTATATTCCCTAGTTTGTATAGACATGATTTTTACAACACAGTGCCATATAATTTACATTGCTTTAATAGAGTATTTCTGTATTTCAGATTTGCAATATAGTGCCTATGACCTACAGGGAGGCCTACCCCAGGAGATATAGCTGCAGTGAACAAAAAAAATAGCAAAGGAAAAAAAGAGAGGAATTAAAACTGATGGATGTGATATGATTTATTGATTTTGTTTTGTTTTTATTTTTGTTTCATTTATCTTTTTATCAGTCCTTGTTGCCTAGCAGTGCTGCACAGACTCCTTTGCTGCCTGCTTATAGTGTAAAGTAGTTAGATGGAACATTGCCCAAGACCACATTTGCAGCTTTTCTACTCCCTCCATATACTGAAACACTGTGACATTATGCTGTAGTGTTACTGTTTCATTGTTGCGCAAGTTGTAATATATTGTGTCAGCATAATATTATACTTTGTTGTAAATATTGCTGCTTTCCCATCACAAACTGGTAACATATTACAGAATCTAGATCCATTCCATTTTATTTCATGGTTTCTAAAGTGCCCCTTCAAACTTTCCTACAATATTCCTCACAGCACTTGCACTGAACCACTTTTCAGTACTGTTGGAATGTCACATACTAATCTGTTCATGATAGTAGACCTGCAAGACTATAGAACTGACATTCATTGAAGTACAGAACACTCTGGAATGATTTTCTGTTTTTATGGTGATGCGGTTTTGGATGTGGTCAACAAAATGTGTGTTAGTATGAGACCTAGCTTGGCAGTGCCATATGCTACACTTACTTTGCATATGGTTAATGTACTGGTAAGGTGCAAAGCATAGCATTTTCCACCTTCCTGTACAGAAAGTTGAGTGCCTGACCATTTATATCATGTGGTGTATTCCTGGATTACACAATGCTGTTGTCATTAACTCCAGTATTCTGACAGAGTGTCCCACTACGGAAAGTAAAACAGTACTGAAAGAAAACATAGCTCAACAGAAGATCAGGAAATGGTGGAATCTTCTCACACTAGGTGCTTCCCTGCATTTTTCTTCCTCAGTGGCTGTCGGCATAATGACTTAGTGGTTTAGATCTCTACTATACAGCTGTATGGTTTGAAGTTCAGTCCTGATCTCCAGTCTCTGCGTTTGGTGTTTTGCATGTTCTCCCCATGGCTGCATGGGTTTTTCTGGGTAATCTGGCTTTCTCCCCACCTCCTTAACATGATGGACAATTGTCTACTCCTGCTGTAAACTGTCTATCTATATTCTACACATATCCTGGCTCTTGTGGCCAGGTCATGGTTGAAAAGGGTCCATGATTATTTCACTATTGCAGTTAACAGATGAAGAAATAGTCTTCAAAGACTTCCACATCTATAAAATAAACTCACTGTTCCAGTTAAACTCATCTGACTGGTTCTTACCTTCAGGAAGGAATTGGATAACTACATAGGTACCCACAGGTTCCATCAAGAGGTTAAGGACTTCTTAATGCAAAAAGAACTTGAGCTTATTCTGCAAATGTGTGAACTTGTAACCTGTCTCCTTCATATTATAGTTCATTATCAGGAAAGTGCAGTATCAGTTCAGTCAGAGAAGCAGCAAACTGGCTAAAAATGAGGTGCCATTCATGTTACATATGTAGAAGCTTAACAGCCTTATACAGCATTCACAGCATGTCAACCCGTACATGGCATCAGGCTAAGAGAAGGTTTCATTCATTTGACTAGAGCTGTAGAGGTCTTAAATCATAAAGTTCAGGGGTCAGAGTGACAAATGCAACCTGATATCGGTCTCAAAGTCCCAACAATTACCAACAGTGCTAGTGCAGTCCATGTGCAAGGATATTGATACATGGTTATTAAGAAATGGAGTTCCATATTTATGATGTGAGCTTCCAAGAGTTACAACAGTTATGCAGGTATGTAAGTGTTTCTGATTTGATAAATATTTAATGATTTCTCAAGTGAGTATTTGCATTAATGTCTTTCTGTCCGTCTACAAGACTACCTTCACCTTCTGGAACTTAATCCTTGATTACCTTGTTAAAAGAAGGAATTTAGCAGTTCAATGTGTACTTTACTGACTCTTCCTTTTGGAGAAGTTATTTCATTACAGGAAGATTTCTTATTTTTGAGTATAACAAAGAACTAGAGAATGTGGTGCTGTGACTTTGCACATGCAGAGGATACCAAGATAAGCTGGGGGGGGGGGGGTCATGGTCCCCACAAATTGCAAGGACAAGAATTGTACTAGAAAGAGAATAAGAATATCTCCTGTATAGGAGCTATGTCTGGGGCCCTTTTAATGACTTATGGCTATAGTGATTACTTTCATACCTACACCTTACTGTTTCTGATTAGTGTCGATGTGTAGTGCTCTGTATACTAGTGCACCATGGAGTACTATGACAGTTAGGATTTGCCCATGGTTACTGTCTTAATGTGCTGAGCCATGCCATTTAATGCTTGTATGCCTGTCCATAGGGTATTATGTGACATTGCATAGGTGGTGCTGTATGCCACCAATATTCAGTCCTGATAGCCCTGTGCTAGGCAGGGAGTGATGGAGAGACATTACACACTGGCATCCTCCTCTTGGCCGTCTCTGTAGCATCCTGAAATAATTTCCATACTGTTGTTGCTGCCCAAACCTCTCAACCACTTAGAAATCTGGACAAACCCTTACATAAAAGTGGGGAAAAGGCCCAGAGTTAGGGACACATTTTAAATATTGCTTTTACAAACTTAGAAAGTTGATAGAATAACAGGTTTTGCATTAGCATGCATTTTCTGAAGGGTATGAAGTCTGAAACTCAAATGTCTGTCATTATTTTCTAACTTCTGTCTTTAATGAGTTGCCACTAATTTGCCAGAAAACCACAATTTTATGAAAAATGGACCAAAAATATGAGCAAAAATCAGGACATTCTGCCAAAATCTGTACAGTTGAGAGGTATGTTGCTGCCACTGTTGATAGGCAGATAACTGGTGTGTTAGCTGACCATGTGACTGCATTGTTGCTGTTTACTGGAATAGGCTGCATGATCAGCAGCACTGCAGGTAGTTGCAGTGCTGCTAACATGTTTGCATCACATTTTGCATCATCACATGTGGAAGAAATCCAGAATGTTTTTGAACACTTCTACAAAACTTCTACAAAATACTGGATCAGCTGTGTTTTGTGAAGTGTCAAGATGAAATAAAGTGAAGGTAGTAGCTCACTATTTTAAGTTGGCTGATTTGTTAAATTTGCTGGTATGGTACCGTCTTCCTTATAGGTATTATTTGCAGAGGTGTGAAGAAATATGAAACTACCCAGCATGCAGCAGCCTCTAAATTAATTTTAAGGGGTTGTGCCTCCACAAATAAAATGTTTTTATTGCTGTCTTTTTAGTACTGCTGTATGTCGAAGTTGAAGACGCACATTTTGATGACTTGTTTTGCAGACTGTTTCATTGTACAGAGTTTGCTTCACTGTACTTATTTTCACTTTCAATTTCATTGGGTATCCTACATTTGAGGTCATAGTATGCATTGCAAGAAAGGTGTTGTTAACCAATGCCCATATGCATCTTGTGCCTGGAGTGTGGGGAAATGAGGAATATGAGTAAGTGAGAGCAGGAAAAACAGCACTGCCATACTCCTGTAGCCAACAAAAATCATCACGTTGTATGGTCTTGAATCTGTGGCTGGATATTTGCAATAGTAACCTTTTTTTTTTTCTGTAGGCCTTCCTTTTAGGACAAGTTGTGAAGCAAGCTTGTCATCATGCAAGTCCTAGAAGATTAGCAGCTGAGTGGGAGAAAGTGAGATAGGCCTGAGCATTTGTCTTTCTTTTAATAGAGCTAGGACATTAGATAGGTAGATGCAAAGATGGATAGACAGATCAATCGACAGACAGATGTAACGTACAGTGTTGTTACGGCACATTTAAGAGCAGAGTCATAAATTAGATCATTCATACTAATGAGTATCTTCTGAACTGTTAACATTGAACAGTCCCTCTGAATAATATCTGTGTGGTCTTCATTAACACGAAGCCCTGCCAGTAAAACTATGTACCCCTCTGAGTGTCCACTGGTTGATGTTTGTTATACGTGTACCTCTCCAAGAACATAAAGTTGTCTTAGTGTATGCTGACAATAAAAAGTAGAAATGCTTGACTACATAGAATTTGCCTGTGATTTACTGCCACCAGCATTTTTTCTGACGTATCCTCTGCTATCTCAGTCATGCAAAAGGGAAACTGGTCTCTATGAATATATCACTGGGCGACAGTTATTGACAATGACCAGACTGGGAAAAGTAACAAAACAGGAGTCAGAGGTGCGTAACAGGCTGAAAATAATGTTATAGATAAAAGTAAGTATACATTGCAAAATGTGACAAAAATGTCCTCTGAAATGTATGATTTTAAAGATACCAGCTGAATACGCTGATGGGTTCAGACATCATCGGCCACTGTGTCCTCAGCTGCTTCAATTAATTGGAAGCAGTAGGAGCCTTGTTTCGAAGCAGGTTGCTGACCCTTTCAGCTGTTCTTTAGAGCTGAAGACTGTACAGTGGTTGTGTGTATAAATGCGGCACACTCCGCCTGTCACATCTTTTTAATAATTCTCTTGTGTCGCCCACTTGCTTTCTCATTCACTGCAAATTTCCTTCATTTTCATGCACCTACAGTTTTCCGAACTTGCAGTTCGTGTATAAAATCCATTTCTTTTATCTGTCTCTTACATTGCTTCATGTTCTCAGCTGTTGTGATGACCTTTAGAATATGAGAACATCAACAGGAAAGTCTGACTAGTACATTAAAAAACCTGTAATGGATGAGTGAAATTTGAAGCTTTCATTAGGTAAATGAAACAGAACTGACAGCTGGTGTGAAATCTTGAAATGATGAATAAGTGAACTTTTTTAAAGGTAGAATTGATGTCTTGTTTTATTAGACTGCGTTACAAGTGGCATTATAATGACTAGTTTGTATAGCAGTTCGTACTTGATTAATCATATTACTGGTTCATATATTTGGTAGAAAGATGCATAGTGGAGTTCCCAGCTATTAGTAGCTGAGCAAAGTTTGAGCCTCTGTATATTGACCATGTGAGACTGTTTCAGAATTTTGAACAATACTGTAACGTTTAGTTGTGTCTCTTTTAAAATTTCTAACAATCCTATAAGGTTTAGTTACATCTTATACTGCTTGGCAGTTTTATAAATTAGAAGTGCTAAAGTGTCCATTCTTAAAACAGCTAAAGGCCAGTTTAAGAGCACTTACTTAAGTGGAGAACTTTGAGACTTTTAATCAGCATTTGATGTGACTGGTAGGCTCTGTGATCCCAACCAGTCTGGTTAAATATGTTCGTTAGTCATGTCCTTGGCAGGGGGCGGCCACGGTGGTGCAGCGTGTAGCGTTGCAGCCTCACAGCAAGAGGTTCTCAGATTTGATTCTCGGCTGGGGTGACTTCTGTGTGGAGTCTGCATGTCTTCCCTGTGGTCGCATGGGTTTCCTCCGGTTTCCTCCCACATCCCAAAGACATGCAGTAGGTGAATTGGGCACTCTAGATTGGCCCTAGGTGTGAGTGTGTGCCTTCTGTGGAAGGTTGGGGGCCGGGCTGGCAACTTGACACATTAAAACTCCACTGCCAATCATGAGCGGACAGATGATCCGCTGTGGCTACCCCTAACTGGGAAAAGCCGAAAGAAGAAGAAGAAAAGAAGTCATGTCCTTGGCATTCATTCTGACTTTATTACACTGACAAAAGAAGATGTTTAGATTTTCCTGAAGCAAATTATTGTCTTCTTCTGGAAGCTCTTCTTTTTTTCTTCCAGGAAGTACCTTGAGTTTGAGAGACATGGTGAGTCTACTATGCCATTTTGTCCTACAGAACTAAATAATGTATTAGATGAAGTTTTTACCATATCAAACGCTTATTTAAGGATTAGATGTAATAGTATTGGCAGCTAAAACTTTGGTGGAGGGAGTAAAAAAGAAGTATTTCTAATTGCTTTACACCACATGTGTTGGGACAGTAAACTGGCATCATGTGAGAGAATAACTCTCATCTTCATTTGTCAGTGGGAACAGAAGGCTTTCAGATGAGTCCTTCCTTCTAAAGATGGCTGCAAGATTTACTGCAGAATCAAGTCTGCCTCTGTTCGAAATGAACATTCTCTGGTATCCTGTCCCTGTCTATTAAGACGTAACAGCCAAAAATTGCATCCTCCACCCTGTTACATACTGTTGACTCAACTTTTCTTTCATAAAAATCATATCATTTCAGTCAAAAAGCCGAGAGATTAATTTGCATCCATTTTGTAGTATCTCATGAAAGAACTGAAAAAAGTAGAGCTGAGGATTAGCCTTCTCTATTGTTCTTGCTTTTCAGTATATCTTCATAAAGAGCTTCTCACAGTGCCTTAACTGATGCCGTCTCTTCACTGCACTCTCAAGAATAATGATTTACCTTATTAAAGACTCTTAAGACACTTGAGACACTCAAAATAAGAAACAACTGAAGTCACAAAACTCCAGAGCTCCAGGCAATCCATACACCCCCCCCCCCCCGAAAAAAGGCAGTTAACTTCTGTCATACAGTACAAGTAGTAGCAGGCTAGCCTGGGTATTGGTTAGCTGTTTCAATTTTTATACCTAAAATAAACCTCAAGTTGCTGTATGCCATCACTAAACGCACACTCAAATATGCACATACTCATATGCATATACACTACCCTCTTATTTGTTTGAGAATCAGAGATGAGGCCAAATAAGGGGGGGGGGGTCCAAATATAGGGCAAGTTTTTATATTTATTTATTTGTTTGTTCTTCAGTTTAGTGAGTTGGTACAATACTCTTTTCAGCTACTGCCTGGGTTGTATTACAAATAGTCAAAACAATAAAGTACATTTTAGTTCAGCGCAATAGTGAAAAACATATACCTGTATAAGGTTTACGAAAGGCAAGCACACAAGACATACAGTGGATATAAAAAGTTTACATACCCCTGTTAAAATGCCAGATTTTTATGATATAAAAAAAGGAGACCACAATATATCATTTCAAAACTTTTACCACCTTTAATATGACCTATAACCTGTACAATTCAATTGAAAAACAAATCTGTTGAGGGAAAAAATATAAAAATAAAAAATGTACAATACTCTGGTTGCATAAGTGTGCACACCCTTAAACTAATACTTTGTTGTATGTGCACACGCTTAAACTAATACTTTGTTGTATGTGCACACGCTTAAACTAATACTTTGTTGAAGCACCTTTTGATGTGATACTCTAAATTGGCCGTAGGCGTGAGTGCGTGCATGTGTGCGCCTTCTGTGGAAGGTTGGGCGCTGAGCTGGCAACTCAACACTGAAAAACTCCACTACCAATCATGAGCGGACAGGTGATCCGCTGTGGCGACCCCTAACCGGAAAAAGCCGAAAGAAGAAGAAGAAGATTCAGTCTTCTTGGATACACACCTGCCATCAATTAAAGAGACTCTGATTAACCCCAAATAAAGATCAGCTATCCTAGTAAGATTTTCCTGAAATTTACTCACTTGCCTGCTACAGCAAAAGCCATGGTTTGCAGAGAGCTTACAAAGCATCAAAGGGATCTCATTGTTGAAAGGTATCAGTCAGGGGAAGGGTACAAAAAAAGTTCCACAGCATTGGATGTACCATGGAACACAGTGAAGACCTTCATCAGAAAGTGGAGAAAATATGGGACAACAGTGATGTTGCAAAGAACTGGACGTCCCTCCAAAATTGATGAAACGACAAGACAAAAATTGGTCAGGGAGGCTGCCAAGAAACCTACGGCAACACTGAAGGAGCTGCAGGAATTTCTGGCAAGTACTGAATGTGTACTACATGTGACAGCAATCTCCTGTATTCTCCATAGGTCTGGACTACGGGGTAGGGTTGAAAGACGGAAGCTTGCAAAACAATATATCAAGTCTCCCAAAAGTAAGTGGGAAAATGTGTAATGGTCTGATGAGACCAAGGTTGAACTTTTTGTGATTGCTTTTCTTCATCTGGAACTGGGGCTTTAGTCAAGGTGGAGGGAATTATGAGCAGTTCCAAATACCAGTCACTTTTTGGCCCAAAACCCTAAGGCGTCTGCCAGAAAGCTGAAGATGAAGAGGAATTTCACCTTTCAACACAACAATGACCCCAAGCATACATCCAAATCAACAAAAGAATGGCTTCACCAGAAGAAAATTAAAGTTTTGGAGTGGCCTGTGAAATCTGTGGGGTGACCTGAAGAGGGCTGTGCACAACAGATGCCCTCCGATTTGACAGACTTGGAGCACTTTTACAAGCAAGAATGGGCAAATATTGCCAAGTCAAGATGTGCCATGCTGATAGACTCCTACCCAAGAAGACTGAATGCTATAATTAAATCAAAAGGTGCCACAACAAAGTATTAGTTTAAGGGTGTGCAGACACAACAAAGTGTCCCACTTACTTTTGGGAGACTCCAGGGATTACTTCAGTGTCACTGCTTGACAGAGGCACAGAAAAATGATAGGCATAGTTTTTATTCAAACTAAAGGTGGCGAAGCCCACATAACTATGAGCTAGGCTTATAAATGCCCCCAGATAGCCTAGTATGAAATGAATGAACCTATGAACCTATAAGTATTAGTTTAAGGGTGTGCATATTTATGCAACCAGCGTATTGTACATTTTTTATTTTTTATATTTTTCCCTTAACAGATTTGTTTGTTTTTCAATTGAATTGTACAGGCTATAGGTCACATTAAAGGTGGGAAAAGTTTTGAAATTATTTATTGTGGTCTCGTTTTTTTAAATCACAAAAATCTGGTATTTTAACAGGGGGTGTGTAAACTTTTTATATCCACTGTACTTAACAGTACTGGTATTGCAAAATAAGGTAAACTGTAGATCAAACCAATTATAAAACAAGATAAATCATAGGCCATGACAATTGTAAATGCTCATGAAGATGAGTACGAAGTCAGGAAGATTTACAGGGTATAAAAACAGAAATAGTAAAACCAAAGCACAGCTTGGTGTGAGAAATAATAGAAGTGATGGACTTGGCAGTAGAACAGCACTGATTCCACTAGTAAAAATATGTACATATATGTAGAGCTGTGGGGTCTACTTTATTTACGCGAAAGCGTAAAACCACGAATACATATGGATCGAACCATATGCATCAAAAGTGCAAGCCATCGAAAACTGTAAATGGAAATATCCGTAGGTGGAGATTTCCGTTTACTTCAATGTAGTGCGATCTCGAAGTTGGTATATTTAAGTAGCGGGGGGTGCAGGGGGGCTTGCCCCCCTGCCTACATCTTTTTTTTCCTGTGTATTTTATTTCTTTATTAACTTTCAAATGTTTGAGTTCGATGCATATGTGTCGATCTTTATGCATTCGAACTTTTGAACGTTCCAGTTAATAAAGTAGACCCGAGCTGTGTACAGATGTTTACATATTTAAGCCTAAGGAGATTCTAAACAGACAGCAAGGAGGTATAGAAATGGCATTATTACAGAAGTCTTTTAGATACTTGAATATTCATGTGAACATTACTGTAATTCTCTTAAAAAGTTAATAGAACAAGCTTTGCATCAGCATGCTTTTTTAAGATTAAAAAGTATGAAACTCTAATGCCTAGCATTTTTGCCAGTAATCCTCAGTGACTTACCAGGTTAGCAAGCATTGAAAAGGGGCAGGATAAAAATATGAAGCAATATCAGGGATATCCCAGAAAAAGCTGAGAATTATCACACGCATACACCCCCTCAGTCCTTTTCCTGTCTTCTGGGGTATGTTGGGAAACTCACACTCTAGGATGTGACCTACCTCTGAAGTGTACCTCATTATGAGGAACATACCTCATTTGAGGTCTTAAAAGGTGCATATTCCTCGAAGTTACACATCGAAAGGGTCTGTCTCACATTCAGTGTTAGGAATTTTTTTTAACTGATATCCATGGTAAAAAGAAATGAATCATGTTAATTTATTTAAAAATCTTTTCTGTATGTAAAACCAGCATATTTTGACTGTCCTATGACCTTCCTAGTTCAAGTTTGTTGTAAGCTGTTAGCACATGTTCCATGTTTTGCCCATTTGTTCCACATTATGAGGTCTAGTTTTCTTCATTTGGAGATGGAAAGTTGAGAGCTATGGCGTGCAACCACACACCACAGACATATACTTTCAAATATTAACACAATAAGATCATCTCTTTTTACACAAATTGCAGTGAGATTGAGATATGAGAAAAAGAAGTGTGACTAATGAAACAGAGTAAAAGTACAGAATGCGTATTATAATTCCTTATGGTCACACTTTGAGAATAAGACTGAGCAAAAGGTAAATCTGTTCTTTCTATTGCTGAGCATTTACAACCCCCGTTATCAAAACTAACTCATTTTATCCTGTTTTATCGAGGAGATCTTGCAGCTGCTGCCTGAATGCCCTCATTTCCTCACTGTTTCATGATGACTGCTGTATCTTTACATTGCATTTTGATTGCCATGAACCTGTCGCTGATTCTGATGACATCTGTCACTGTCATGTAAAGATTCTAGAGTGAAGGCCAATAGACTTTGTGGTGCTGTTAGTCTTCTGGATGCACAGAACAGCCAGTCTCCTGCTTCCAAGCTGCATCTCATCCGTGAATATATGCGCAGTGTAGCTGTCCTTCGTTCGCTTTTGGCAGGTTGACTGCTTTTACATCTTGTTCTCACGCAGCAGAGTTATCACAGGTAACTCATTCTGGGTGAGTCAACACCAGCCACTCAGCAGGTTACTGACCCTGGCTGCTGAGCTTTATGGCAGACATACATTGGCCAACAACAGTGCTTAGGCCTCTTCTTTCATTAGTGTGTGGCCTGGCATAGGTTGGAATAGGTCAGGTCCGCAACTCATTTAGCATTGGCAAATACCCATGCTTGTTTTAGTGACATTAGTCAGCATGACAAAGTAACCTAGAGCCAGTTTTTACATCGCAGAGTGTCTTAGCACTGGTGCTCACATAGTGTGTTTGATGTAGACAAGTGTAAGTGAAAGTAGTGGCAGACCAATGCAGTACGTACAGTGTATTTATCACTAGGATTAATGGCTACTCTGAAGTTGAAACCAGCGTTTCTACCATTTTCTTTCTCAGTAACCGTGTGTGTGTGCTTGTTATTTTTTACAACACTGTCAAACATTGCTTTAACCATTTTTAAAATAATGCTTTAACCATTTTTAAAATAATGCATTTTTCTTCCATGTTGCCATGAAGTGCAGACAAAAATGTCACTGCTCCAATTTAAATGGGTATCTCAAAAATAGTGCTATTTTTGAAGTGTGTTTCCCACCTGTTTTATCCAGTTCTACAGTGTCATATGCTGGTTTTCACAGTCATTTCAGAATGTTGTATGTAGCTTTTCCATCATGGTAACATGCAAACCTCCTCTCAAAAAAGTAGTCCAACTACGATCAATGCCAAATTTTGCTTTTTGGAATAACTTTTTGGAATACTTTTAAACGGTGTAAATTGGACCGCAAAATGTCACAGCAGCAGGTAGGAATCTGATACTGGATGTCAGAACAGAGCTTGTTAAAATACAATCCTGCTGCATTGCTAATAATGTGTCTGTGTCCCTTTTTTTATTTAAAAGTGTACTGTCAAAACGCTGTTTTTGTTGTCAACATTTAAAATTCCATGTTTTGCATTCCCTTCAACGTAAAATAACAAAGCAGAATGTCATAGCCTCACTCTGAAATGTCTGATGTCCATTGTGTGTTTCACTCTTGCATTCACAATGATTGTAAACTCTGCCACAGGCCAAGTCTGACATCCAGGCCTATTCTCGGAACTGAGTGACTTTCCCACTTCATGTAGGCACTTTGATGCTGGCACATCCACATATAAATGCTGCCTTCCCTTCAATGCTGGCACATCCACATATAAATGCTGCCTTCCCTTTGATGCGGGCTCATCCACATGTAAAGGCAGCATCCTTCTGCACCGTCTTTAGTTTCTCCTTCAACAGGCATATGTACAAGTTATGCAGTGTACTTTTTAAATGTTATATCATGGCTTCCCATCATTCCTTTCATAATAAAATGCAAAGTGAAATGTCCCATCTCCTCTCAGAAAAGTATTGTTTCCTGCCTGTTGTACAGCATTAATGTTGATCATGCAATGTATGCTAGTTTTGCTATGTAATGACCAAAACTGATATCACAATAATGCTTTGTGGCTCGCAGTCTCTGTCTGTTTTATAATTCAGCAGTGTGTTGCCATAAAGAATGTCCTACCTTTTTTGCATTAAAAAGTACAGTGTCCAATACTGGTTTCTGCAGTGAGGCATTTATATAATTCAAAGAATTCAGTACCTTAAGCACAATCCAGGCTTTCCTTCTGACTGCTATAACCTCATTTTATAAATTGAGAAAGAAGGTAGCTCTGTTAATGTTAAATTTGTAAAAGTAGTGAAAGTAATTAAGTGTACTCCTTTTAAGATCACATCTTCCATAACCTTTGTACCAGTTGAGAGACCTCCTTTTGTGCCCGCCAACATGTTTAGTAGGTATTCTTTTGTTGTGCTTTGAGATTGTGCCTGCCTTGGTGGCCCTCTACTAGTGTTGCATACCCAGGAACATTAGAGTGATAAATCAATTTGGTGTAACCTTTCCCCATCACCCTTGGTGCAGCAGACAACACACTGGCAAACTGCGGTGAGGGACAGTTAATTTTTAAATAAAGCACCTTCAGCCTCACCTCCAACATGTTCTATTTCAAATATTTTAAGAATTTCTGGTAACTAAAGCCACATAGTCTGGTCAGGATTTGCTTTTGATCTGGACATCGGACATCCCTGACTGAAAGTTGATTTGATTTTTCTGCCAAACAAAAGTTATTCTAGACATTTATTTTTGTATATATTTTCTAATATTATGGAAAATTAACTTATTATGAGTGTGTAGTACTTTGATGTATGACCGGAAGGACTGAAGTTTAAACTTTACACTGAGCACTTTCTTCCTCTGAATTGTCTGTATCAGTAATTTACTGTAACATTATAACTGTCATATAAAGCTGAAGGTGTTCACAAACAAGGCACAGTGCAGCTTTAGAAGCAGTTGGATCTGGGTATCCTCTTTCCTAGCCGATAAATATTTCCCAAAATGAGACTTTTCACTGGTGTTGCAGTTTCACTTTATTTCATAAATGCAACGTTATATTTTCTTTATTTGCTCGTCAGATATCATTAACGTTGTTAGTCATAGTTGCATAGTTTGCGTGTTAATAGATTGTGTTCGTTTATTGACTGCAGCTTCTGCCATATTCATTTCAGAAACAAGACTTTGCATCAGAAATTTTTTACCACTGTTTACATCTTAAGCATAATTAAAGAGTTAAATAATTTGCTTATTTGCAGATTTTGAGACATGGAAGTTTTTCAGAAAAAAGAACTTAGAACCACAGTTATCTGCTTGCCCATAAAGCCTAAACAAACCACTTTTTTTCAAGTGTTTTTACGTGCCCAGTTCCCTTTCTGCTTCCCTGCCACAGTGAGGAGCTCTGCTCATCAAAACCGTACAGAGGTTGAATTGTTAACAGTAAGGTCAGTTTCTAGCAGCACTGCTATCTAATTAATGTTTTCCATCCTCTTATTTTTAATAGAGGTGCTGCTGCAGATGCACATTTTAAAGTCATTATTCAGCATTCACCTGCTCAAATTGGGACAGGTGTTAACCTATTCAAATTTACTTCCTCTTCTGTTTTGAAAAGCTTCACTCATGCTTTTGTAAGTAATCCCTTGTAAACGGGTCATCGGTGAAAAATGTGAAGAGATGTTGCACACAGCAAGCTGGTAGAGGGACATGTTTGTTGATGACCGTGGATTTGGGATATGTATGTAAAAACATAGGAACAATACTAGGCAAGTAATCAAAAGAATCGTAAGATACCTAGCCAGATTCACCTTTAAGCAGTTGAGTGCAAACGGGGGAATCTGTTACTGTTTTGCTGGTAGTCTTTTTTGCATATAGTCTTGTGCAATTTACTTGGTGGACCAGAGGTGGAATTCTTGCAGTGCCTGAGCTGGGCATTTACAATACTGTTAAATGCATAAAGGTCTGGAATGTAATTAAATTAGCACATGAATCAGTGACATAACAAGGACTGTGTATGTTCTTAACTGGAAAGCCTAACACAGAAGCAATTGAGTATATAACACAGAAGCAATTGAGTATATGCTTATTAAGCAAAACTGTTATCCCTTACATAATCTGCATTAAAATATGCACATGTATATTTTGAGTGCATTTTTAATGTATAGTACATTTTCTTTCTTTTGCAGACAGGATTGCATTGTAACTGCAGACCAATGCTCTATCAGTAGACAAACCTCCTTAAGATGCACAGACACACACACACGCACAAGCACACACGCACACAGACAGACAGACAGACAGACAGACAGACACACACACACACTTGCATGGAGAACCGGAAGCACAGAAATGTTAAGCGCCAAGTGTGAAGGTGTCTGTAGAGACAGTGTGACATTGCCTCTTGTGCAGGAACAAGGATGGCAGTAATCATTACAGTAGCACTTCATATTGGCACAATGCCTCCAGCATGCTATTTTACACAGTCACCACCTCCATCATCTCACAGGCTCCTTAATTGTTATCACAGAATGTATTGTTGTTTACTTGTTTGTTTATTATTTTTTTGCATAGCTTTCCTAATTCAATGTCAGTAAGCTTTGCATTGACACACAGCATAGGCGTAGTTAGGGTGGAGCAAAGGGTGCATTCACCCAGGGCTCCAAGTACAAGGTGTTGGGAGTGCAATAAGCAGATGCCAGTGGGCCAGTAGTGCAGTGTTGGCATTCATTTCCAAATTCCAGCATGGAAATGAATATCAGTAATGCTTTTGCAGGCAGGAGTGAAGCATAAGTGGTGTAAGTTTGTAGCAAGCGGTTTTCTATAATTTTAAAACTAGAAAGAGCTTTTGCTCCTGAAATTCAAGGTTAGGAATGGATTGGGATATTTAGGTTCAGAGAGAAGGAGGGATTTTTTTTTAGAGTTAGGGAGCCACTGGGGAGGTTAGGTTTAAGGAGGAGTATTAGGGCTCAGATGTAGATTTATGAAAGGATTGGAGACTTTGGGTTTAAGGAGTGAGTGGGAGTTTTTGGGCTAAGGAGTGAGGATTTAGGTTAGGATTAAAGACCAGGTGAGCATTTCAAGGTTAGACTTGGCATTCTGGAAGTGCTATGGAGTTTACTAGGGTCAGATTGTGGGAGGGCTCTGCACTTGACCTGTATCGTGCTAGTGAGAATCTTATTTGCTATTTTAGAGCAAGTGCCAGCAAGCAAATTTGTTGCGAGCTAATAGCATGCAACCATACTTCTCAACCATACCAAAATCCTCGGTATTTACCAGTTTTCAGGTCAAAATAATGGGGTACCACAAATTTCCGAGTGGCCCCTTTAACTCCTGTTTTTATTTTTATTTTTTTTGAAGTTGTCACTGGCATCATCACGTGCAGGGCATGTGTGAGGATAAGACAGACTGCTAGCCTGTCGGAATAGGGCTTGGACTGTGTCTGTTAATGTTTATTCTTTTTTTTTCAGTCAGACTTGTACATTGATTGAGCGTTCGCAGCAGCAGGCAGCAGCATATATCGAGCAGAATGAAGGAGCTGTAAAACTGTTTCTTTTAACGTTTATAAGTAAATTAACCAAACTTCTGTATTCTGCTTTTGCCAGTGGCAGCAAAGCCAAGAAGAAGCAAGTGCTGAAAGTCCAAGTTGTTATACTTTTTGCAGTGCAGAGTCTGGAGTCCCAGACAAGTTTACCCAGCAAGCATCTGCTGCAACTCCAGGAATCCCAGAACCACCCAGACCCAGAATCAGGACAAGAACAGTAGTCACTCATGGTGTGCCTGTACTATCATGGATGCAAAGAAAGTTCACCAGCTGGACATGGGCTGTAAGAAGTTGTAGATGTTCTTTGTGTTTCACTGTTGCAGTCATCACACTTGGGTTATCCTGCCAGGGGTGGCCCTCAGTCTGCCCGAATACCACAGGCTTAGTATTTCTGCATCGGTTGCTGTCGCTCCAGAACTGACATCAGATCGTCAGTGGTATAAAAACAGGCAGCCGACGCCATTATACCAGTCTTTCTTGCCGAGGAGCCCAAAGCAGAAGCAGTTCGCACAAGTGCCGGTCGGCCGCTACCTGAGTTTTTAATTTCCGAAATTGAAGTTGAAGTCTTCTAAAGCTAAGTACCCCATTGGGGATCCTTTTTTTTCCCTCTAACCGATGTCAGAAGTAGTTAACAATTGTATTGCCTGTGGAAAGCAAATACCACACCGAGATTTCCATTCTTACTGCGTCACCTGTTTAGGCCCAGACCACGACGTCCCTCGTTGCTGGTTTTGTGCTTTGTTCAGTGCCCGAACTATTCATTGTCGGGTCCTTATTGTAGCTAAATACTTTTGCTCTCGATCTCTGTATTCCAAAATGGCTTCGGTGAGCCACCCAACTACCAATCTTCCAAAATAACGTAAGGATAAAGACAGAGACAGACTGCACAGGTCCAAAACTGCCAACGACGCTTCCGTTAAGCTAGTTGCCAGTTTGCCGGTACTCTGTGAGGTGCTTTCATAGTCCCTGATGCCCGCATCAATGGATTCGCAGGCTGCTACCGAGACCTGTTCGGAGTCCGGTATGCCACGAGATTATTCTTTGACTATGGAACCTGCGAATGTCTCTACCTTGGATGGGTCCAGAGACACTGTGTAGGCACCGGCTTCTGAGGAAGTTCTTCGCACTACTGATACTCGACACAAACCGACGACTTCTTTCACGTCTTCAGTTCTTTCTAAAACTACCGAGTTTCTAAGGCCCAGAGTGCGAGCTACGCCTAAAAGACCAACGACCTAAACTCGCGCCTGCTTCCTTGCCACAATCACAGATGCTTAAAATGGTGGAAGACCTTATCATGCTGATTAGGGGCAGCCAGCCTTCCCCTGCTAAAAGAAGAAGAGACTTGTCCCCAGCACCTTTATCTGACCAAGATTCCGACAACTCTGAGGTTTCTGATTATGAAGACATGCCCTTATCTGATTATGCAGATTCAGATGCAGAGGAATCCATTCCTTCTGCCTTTCCTCCAGTGGATTTTTCTTTTGGTGAAACCCTACATACTTTGAGAGAGCACTTCAATTCGGAATGCAAGGATTACTCTCCGTCCAAAAAGAGACTCAGGGAATTTTTAGATTTACCTCAACACAGACCCTTAGCTATACCCCCTGTCCTGGATGTTGTCGATGTTTTTTATGGAATCCAGTCTAATCCCGGATACTTTACCTCCTGCTCCCAGGAAACCTGACAGGAATTAGAGTCCCTGACTCACAAATTTCTTTTCAAGAATCCTACTGCTGACCCAAAGGTCATCTCCCAAGGGCCTAAAGGAATAAAAGCAACTACAGCTAAGAATCCCAACCCCTCGTACAGGGATTCTCAAGCCTTAGACAGATGGGGTAAAAAAGTATATACTTCTGCAACTCTTGCCATTAGAGCATTAAATTGTCAGTTCCACATGCTGAAATACCAGCAACATATCACGAAACTCATTAAACAAAAATTATCTATCTTCCCTGACTGTGCAGAAAATACAAATTTACAGGAACTTATGCATTCTGCAAGTCAAAGAAGTAAGCATACCTTGCAATGTGGGTTTGACACCATAGAAGCACCCTGCAGGGCAGCAGTCACAGGTTCTGTACTTCGAAGCCATGCTTGGCTTAAGGAACAGACCTTGCCAGATCATGTCAAATCAAAATTATTGGGCACACCTCTGAACAAAATCAATCTGTTTGGCACCAAAGCAGAAAAGGTTTTAAAAAAGATGGAAGAAAAAGCTAAATCTATGCAGACAGTTAAAGGCATTTTGCAGGTTCAGCCTGCAAGATTCAGTAGGCGTCCCTCAAAACACTGGTCCTTTCCTGCTCCCTCAAGGCCACTTCAGATAAGATCTAGGGGTAACGGACCCCTCCAGACAGCAGTATCAGGTATGCAGAGATCTAAACAATGGAGTACCTCCACTTCTAAACCAGGACGTGCTAAGCCATCCCCTTATGGAAAGCATTCCTAATGACTCCTCAACTCCTCCTCTGTCCTCTGCCCATCTGTCCATGGCCTAGGAGGAAAACTTGCCTCCCATGCAGAAAACTGGGCCTCCATCACCAGCAATCAATGGGTCCTCAACATAGTGTCCCAAGGGTACAAATTTTATTTCCACACTTTGCCAACCCCAAAGGGATTCCCAGATCTTCCTCCAAACCAGTGAGCAGAGGCACAAAACCAATTTCTTTCCCTGCTCTCCAGCCTGTCCCTGCAGATCAGATAGGCCAAGGGTTCTATTCCAGGCTTTTTCTAGTACCCAGAAAAGAGGGCACTTGGCACCCAATCTTAGATATATCTATTCTAAACAGTTTCCTGGTGGTAACAAAATTCAAATGCTCACACTGCAGCAGCTTCTCCCTCTGCTGTCCAAAGATGCCTGGTTAGCCACTCTAGACCTCAGAAGCCTATCTGCATATTCTAATCAGAGATTCTTGCAGGAAATATCTACATTTCAGGGCAGAATCTATGCATTATCAGTTCTCTGCACTTCCCTTTAGCTTATCCACTGCTCCCAGAGTTTTCACAAAATGCCTGGCTCCAGTCATTGCTTTTTGCAGACAAAGAAATATTAAAATTTACCCTTACTTGGACGACTGCCTGATTCAGGCAGACAGTCAGGAAAAGCTGTTGCTGCACCTGACATTTCTAAAGGACCTGCTAACCTCACTGGGGTACACTATCAACGAGAAGAAATCCAAACTTGACGCCAGTCAAAAAACTGTATTCCTGGGAGCAAGCCTGGACACGGCATCCCAGATGGCATTTCTAACTCCAGAAAAACAAACCTACCTGACAGGCTACTTCTCTCAACTAGCCCCCAGAACCCAGTTATCTGCAAGGAAAATCCTGCAAGCTCTAGGGTTCATGGCCTCCTGCATTCTACTAATTCCATATGCCAGACTGCGTATGAGGACACTTCAGTGGTACTTAAAAAGTCTTTGGTGTCAACATTCACAGGACCTGGAAACTATTATACCTATGATAGCCTGTCTAATGAAAGATTTTCTTTGGTGGGCAGCAGCTTGCAACCACAATAAGGGACTTCCCTTGTCACAACCCCATGCTGCCCAGACCCTAACTACAGATGCATCAGACTGTACCTGGTGTGCTCACCTGGATGGCAGGTGCATTCAGGGCCATTGGAGCCCAAACCAAATTCATCTGCACATCAAAAAGAGATGATAGCTGTTCAGCATGCTCTGACAGCTTTCAGTTCCCTTCTCTCTCCGGGGCCTCTACTTATCAAAACTGAAAACACCACAGTAATGTGGTACATCAGCAAGCAGAGGGGAACCTACTCTTACCCTCTCTGCAGGCTAGCCATGACCCTTTGGAACATGGCCTCAGCCATGCATATTCATCTGCAAGTTCAATTCCTGCCAGGCAACCAAAACTCTCTGGCAGACAACTTAAGCAGAAATCTCCTAGAACCCACTAGTGGCAATTAAACCACAACACCTTCAACCTTGTAACCCAAAAATGGGATACCCCGAAGGTGGACCTATTTGCCTCCCCTACAATCACCAGCTCAGCAAATTCTGCATCAGGGAACCTCACAGCAAGGAAAGTGGATGCCCAATCCTTCCAGTGGGAAAACATCTCAATCTATGCATTTCCCCCTCTACCTCTTCTGATCAGAGTATTACTCAAAATAAGGGAGGAAAGACCAAGGGCAATCCTGATTGCCCCAGACTGGTCACACCAACACTGTTACCCACTACTGCGCAGTCTGACCCCGTTGCCTCCATGGCACCTACCCCAGATTCCAACTCTCCTGACTCAGCAGGAGGAAGAGTTCTTGCATCCACAGTTGCAGACACTGAACCTAGCAGCCTGGCTTATTCCTTGACTTCTCCTCCAGTGGCCACCCTAAGCAAACAAGTCCTGGATGTCATATGTGAAGCCAGATGACCCAGTACTAGAAAATCCTATGCTTTTTTGATTTGCTGCTGCTGTTTCCTAATGCCCTGAGGTGAGCTGTAAACATATGGGAAAAAAGTGCAACTACTTGTGTAAATGTGCTGCTGTCAAGAGTTTTGAGATAAGCAAACTACTTTGGAGAGAATATATTTTGCAGATGTTAAAATGTGATAGATTAAGAAGAGAATGTTTTGTTAAAATAGGCACCTTATGCCTACATTTACACAAGTAGTTGCAGTTCATAAGTTCGTAGATTAGTACTAGGCCAACTACCTTTGTGGGCCATTTTAAGCCTAGCCTGTTATCCCATGTGAGAATCAAATCCTGCATCTTGAGTTTGAATGCCAACTTCACACTTTTTTTTCTGATATGTTTACAGGTCTCCAGTCGTTATACTACCAAGAAGTGTACATGAAAAATGCCAAAAAGAAGAGGGTTTTAAAGCTGAAAATGCACAACTTTGCTAAGTAATAACATGAAGTAGGAATTTGGTTTCTTTTCAAGTTCATTATACCTTTGTTTCCCAGATTTTTGAATGCATCCTCAAATCCAAAGCCAGACAACTTTTTTTTTTCAGGGAATATCTGAGTACATAGTAACACAGAGCGCACACTAAAAGCAGTGTACCCAGAATGGCATTTTAATATTCACTTTAATCTCTTTCCTTGAAGGACAGTCTACTATTCATGCAAGTGTTTGAATGATCTTTTTGGCGTTGACCTTGCTGTGAGTGGTAAAGGTTATTGCAAAGCCTAGATTTCTGCCACCACACTATACAGCTTTGTCTTCCAGGATCAGTGGCTTCATCATTTTATTTAGTAGGAGTGTTGAGGGGATGTAGGCGGCTGTGAACTGAAAAGGAAATGATGTTAATTTAGTTTCCCTCTTAAGCAGCATTTTCTGTACGATATTGCTTTGGGCATGGACTGTCATGTTACCCTTTCAGATGAGCCTGTTGTGAGCAGTTTTCTAAAAACCCTTTCTAGGATGTGCGTGGTGCAGAACCTTTTACATGACATCAAGAAGTATGTGCAGAAGTCTTATGTCATGGCAGTTTTTATTGTTTTTATTAAAATGCATTGTCATGATTATCCATATCAATTTTTGTGATGCCTTAAAGCTCTGCAGGAGTGAATTAATCAGCATTAATCTTAGCTTTGCTCTGAAGTTAAATTGTATTTCCTTGCAGACACCATTTCAGTCTGTTTTAGCTTCATATAGGTTGGAAAGATTGTACTGGCATTAACCATTTTTTTTTCTTTTTGCAGTGCAGATAAAGATGGAAACTGGCAGTGTTTATTCTGCAGGAGTGAAAGATTCAGTGCAGCAAACATGGCTACAAAGCTGAAATTCAACAAATAAACATGTGTGTGTTCCTATCACCTGGTGGTCTTTTGGAGTGATGGTTTTCACCATGATTTTAACACCTGCCCATTCGGGGATCCCAGGCACTATGATTGTTTTGTATGAAAAATGGAACTTGACTACTCCCCAGCCATTGTTTCACAATGAAATAGGCCTTCCCTTAAGGTATGTTTCTGGCACCATGGTAACAACACTCCAAACATCTCTGACAAATAATGAAACTTTGCAACCATCAGAGGAAATTGATCAAGGTCTGAGTTTACCGCTGCAGGTAATCCTTTCTGCAGTGATGTTCTTCATCCTTTTAATCTCATTCTTTGGGAACTTTGTTGTTTGCCTTATGGTCTATCAGAAAGCAGCCATGAGATCTGCAATCAACATCCTTTTAGCAAGTCTGGCTTTTGCCGACATGATGCTGTCTGTGCTAAACATGCCTTTTGCACTGGTGACTGTCATCACAACCCGCTGGATTTTTGGAGATGTATTTTGCAGAGTGTCAGCCATGTTCTTTTGGGTCTTCATCATGGAAGGTGTAGCTATTTTGCTCATTATCAGCATTGACAGATTTCTCATTATAGTTCAGAGACAAGACAGGTTAAATCCTTACCTTGCTAAAGTCCTCATTGGCATTTCTTGGGCTGTTTCCTTTTGTATGGCTTTTCCACTAGCAGTTGGAAATCCAAGGTTGCAGATACCATCTCGAGCTCCCCAGTGTGTGTTTGGCTACACCACTGACTCTGGATATCAGGCTTATGTTGTCTTAGTGATGATTCTATTTTTCTTTGTTCCATTTATGATGATGTTATATTCATTTATGGGCATCCTTAATACTGTACGACACAATGCTGTACGTATACATAGTCACCCAGACAGCATCTGTCTGAGCCAGGCCAGCAAGCTTGGTCTTATGAGCCTACAGAAACCCTTCCAGATGAACATAGATATGAGCTTCAAAACACGTGCCTTCACAACAATTTTAATTCTTTTCATCATTTTCACATTGTGTCTGGCACCATTTACTACATACAGCCTTTTTGCCACATTTAACAGACAATTCTATTATAAACTCAGCTTCTTTGAGATAAGTACATGGTTACTATGGTTATGCTACCTCAGATCTGCACTGAACCCCCTAATTTACTACTGGAGAATAAAGAAGTTCCGGGATGCTTGCTTAGACTTAATGCCCAAGTACTTTAATTTTTTGCCACAGCTGCCTGGTCAGACAAGAAGGCGAATACGGCCTAGTGCCATATACGTATGTGGTGAGCATCGATCTGTTGTATGAAAGGTGCATTCTGTGCATTATAATGATCTCTTTACGCAGCTACTAAACTGCCGTATGTTACCACTACAATTTCTAGCAAAGATTTGTACAATTAATTAAATGTAAATATAATTTTCTTCAAGTGGAACAAAATATTTTAAAATTTGTTAAAAATGATCTTTAGATTTAAAAAGTTGTTTTCTTTGACGTAAGATAGAAATGTTACCTAGTGAGCTTTGTAGCCAGCCAGCTTGGTGCAGCAGTGCCCCATCCATACCAAATAAAAGGCATCCACACTGGGAATAGGTTAAGTAGCATTTTTCCATAAAACACTGGGAGTGTCTATATGCACATACTAGAGTTAGGCATTCATTTGTCTGTATTGTAGCTATTTAATTGTGTCCTTTTTGGTTGGGACTAAGAGAATGAATGGAGCCTTGTCAAAACTAAGTATATAACTGCAATTTAATTTAGGTTATAGTAGAGAGAGGAGAGATTTCCCTGAACTAGGGGAGGAGACTCTAAAGATAAAAATCTGCACATTTCCATTTGTTTTTTTAGTGCCAGGTGATGGGCATTGATTGTCATGTGTCCCTTAAGCCACTAGAATAAGTTAAAGCCTACTGGAAGAAATTAAAAACAAATGGATCCTAGGCCTGGTACATGCACTGTTAAAGTTTAGCAATGTTGCACTTTCATGCCGACATTAACATTTCTCACAGTCACAATAAAATGCTGGTGTACGTATAACACTGGGTTGTTAAATGGTAAATGATGACATGTGCATTATATCTATGTGCCATTTTTTTTAAATCTTTTGCCATAAGCCTTACAAATCCTTCCTACTTCCAATTCCTCGAGTCTTTAGAGAAAACATTTTATTCACGTCTTTAGGGCTGATTACTGACATGTTTTACTTTTTGTGCTAAAGCTGTGTAGTACAATTAAGCATCCTGCTCAGCAAGTAGAAAGCTATATTCATTGAGTAAGGATTTTTATTTTTGCCTTGTGGCCCTGTAGTGTATTGTAACAATATGCCATAGTTGGGCGCAAATAATGCAGGGTTTATGCATGACTGCAGTTTTTCTTATCACCAAACGGTAATGGTTGAACCTTCATTATCCCCATGTTATGTGGTACATTGCTGTTATACAGTGACATTATTTAAAAATGAACTACTGTAACTTTATAAAGCTATGTTATTGCATGCTAGTACTTGATTTTGTTTTGATATAGTTTTTCATTGCAGCTGCTGTATAATGTGTATTTAGTACAGTGCATATTATAGTTGTTAAAGTTATACATAATATTGCTGTCTACCATAATATACATAATAATATTGCCTTTTATCAAATCTTTTAATATAGTTTTTGCTAAATTTTGTACTAGCATTATTGTAAAAGAAGAAACTTACCTTTTTGTGATAATATTGATAAAGAAATGATCCACCTTTTTTCAGACAATCTTTTTCATTCTTTATTAGTTTTTGAAGATGAGAATGTCTAGAAATGTCTAGTCTGTGCACATAACTCTCTGTAACAGTACATTTTTTCATTGTAGTATATTATATATTACTTATGTCACCATTGTTTTTATATTTTGATAATTTTTGTTATGAATAGAATGGGCACATTGTGACTGAAACACTAAACATTACTGAATGTATCTCTGCTGTTCTTTGGATGTGAAGTATTTTTTAAATGATATGTTGCTGTATGGGGTATTACAAGTAATGGGTTTAAATACAGGCATTGTAATCTTACTTATTTGATAACCTACTGTTTTGTATTTTTTGTATTTTGGTATGACTGCCTAATTCATCGGTAATGTAGGATTTACCACGATTATGGTGACTGTAATTTCCAGCAGAGCCAGCGTTAGTTAAACTGGTGCCATAGGTAAAGGGGCTGCATTATGCCCCTGCTGCCCCCCACACACATATCACCCAGTGCCCCCCCCCCAATCTTGGCCTACCCACACCATCTAGATTACTTTTTTTTCCTTCCTTTTTTGTCACAGTTTGTCTTGTTCTTCAATTTTTTCATGTATCATTGAACACATTTTAAGTAGGCAAGTTGTGGAGGAAACACCTGCATTAAAACAGAGATCCTGCCATGGGGGTTCTGGATGCTTATGGGGTACATTTTACAAATTTTTAAATGGCCTTTACATCCTGTGATGGCCTGAACACAAGACCATGATTAAGAGAAGGAATTCAGTTTTGCTCTTCCAGTTTGCTCTTCCAAAATCCTTTCATTATACCCTTACTGACTAAGAGTACACCACAATAACTGTAGTGGAATTAATTGGTTCTAGATGCTCTAAGGCAGAGTTTAAAGTTTTTCTTAATCTTTTTAACCAATGATGGCCTGAACATAAATCATGGTTAAGGTAAGAAAGTCAGCCGTGCTCTACAGCTCTTTTTATTTTTTCCCTGCATCCTTTTCAGTGCACCATAACTGACCAAGGCTACAGTGTAGTAACTGAATTAAGCTGGGAGTCTAGGGGTGGTGCAAAGCACCCTGAAGTCATGGGGTTATAGATGCACTGAGGTGCATTTTAGAGTTTTTTCCAGCCTTTTCATACAATGATGGCATGAACAAAAATCATGCATAAGGAAATAAATTGTCTTCTTTTTCTATTTCAGTGAAGAAATGTGTTGTATCCGAGATGTAATGCTTAAAGTTGTCTAAATAGCAGTGCATTATAAACAGAAAATACATGTATTTATTTGACATTTGTTAACCGGGATAGTCAGCTGAGCAAAACCCCTTTTTCAGTGGAGGCCCAGGGAGAAAAGCTCCACAGTACAAGTAAGCAAGAAAATTTACAAAATTGAAGATGAATACAGTGAACAATTTACAATAAAACAGGGGTGGGAGGTTGGCATAAGGGGTGGGAGGTTGGCATAATGGGTAAGGTGTTTACCTTACAAACATAAGGTACAGGGTTTGATTCTCACATGGGATAATTGGCTAGGCTGGAAATGGCCCACAAGGGCAGTTAGCCTAGTATTAATCTATGAACCTATGAACCTATGAAGCAAATGTAGATACAGCTCTACAGTACAATATAGTAAGAGGCATTATAACATTGAAGAAAACATAGCAAAGAAATATACAATAAAACATTTGAATGAATTTACATAACACACTGGGTTATCTTTAGAGGGTAATTGTACAACACAGAGCAGTTAAACATCTAGAATTAGATTAGACATATCTAGAAGTAGTACCTTCCTCCCCACCTCAACTTAAAAATGTAGCTACTTTCTCTTTATTCCTCTCTGCTGTTAAATTGGGATGTAAATTAAGGTACAAATAGCTACAGTCTTATATTTCAAGTTGCTGTCACATGTATATACAGCAGGCCTCCTCACCCCTACCAGCAGATGACAGCCACCTTCTGTGTACCCCTCTGATGTCACACTTGTACAAAACTGAAAAAAAGTGCTGTAGAACATAACTGTAAGACACATATAAACAGAATTTTTCTTTACCCTTCCAAGATACTCAACTGTATACTCATCTGATGTTTGATTGTGATCAAAGTGTAAAAAAAAATGCAACAGTGTTTCCACCTTGTTACTTTTAGAAAGCACACTGCTCCTTTACAAACTCTGTGACCCCCTGTGCAATAAACGTAAAGAACTGCTGTCCCCAGCCCAACACGAGATAATGACCTCTGAGGTTTGGGAAGAAAGTTAAAGAAATAATGACATTTTCCCTGGTTCCCCACACAAGCTACAGTTACCTTCTGTGTACACATCTGAGCAGGGCTAGTTTTAGGCTAGGTGGGGTTCAGAGTAGAAGCCACTATTAAGCCAGTGTAAAAATCCACTTTTTATAGCCTTGATGTGTGTGTGTAAGGGCCACCAGCTCCCTGGCTATAAAAGTCTGGGTGTTCTGTGATGCACTTGCAAGATTACTGTTAAAACTGAGCAAGTGACAAAAAGGAAATTTACTTTCATCCAGAGTCCCCCCCCCCCAATCAAGCAGTTGTGGTCATCTCTATATACAATTCAGAAGTTAAATTTTGATAAGAGGATGGCCAAGTAATGAATTTCACATTTGTTCCAAGCAAACAGTTGCCACACATTAAAATATTCCAAGTTGCTTTCCAAAAATCACATTAGTCCTGCAAAGCCAGAATTATAAGAAAACAGCAACAGGCAGCTAATGATTATCTTCCACAGTTAGCCCCAGAAATTATATCTACTTTGTGCATATCAGGTGTCCATTAAGTAGTCCTTCTTACTAATAGTCAGTTATTTTCACCCACCCAACAGTTGTAGCCACAGTGTCTGATGGCTATGTAATTGTTCCCCACAAAGTTGCCACACATTAAAGTATTCCAAGTCGTTTCTCACAAATCACAAAGCCAGAAGTATTGCCTGAAATAGCTGGATGATCACTGCCAGCATCATTAACTTAAAAAAAATATTTACCTCACCACATCTGTCTTCATATCTCACCATTCCTGTCAGCTGTCCAGAATTCTGCAGAATGTCCCTGATTTTGCCTTGTATTTCGGACTTGGTGTCCCTCATAAAATGTTTGATGGTGTGGTAAATTGTTGAAAGTTAGAGTTGATCACTAAAGTCAGACATTAGAGACTCAGACTTTTTTTTTTTTTTTTCAACAAATGCATCATGCATAGACCTCAGTCCTAACTGAGCACCAGGCTTCATAACTACATTTGAGATGCAACTTGACTTGAATGGTCAGGTCAAGTGACTCCCCTCCCTGTTGTGGTGCTCCATACACCACAGGGGCATTTTGTTTCAACTCTGGTGTCACATTGTTTATTTATTTATTAAAGCAAGGAAATGCTGTATTCCATTGTTCTAAAAATAAATAAATATGGAAAAAACACCCTTAGAAAGCACAGTGCCCTAGGCAGCCATCTTGTTGGCCTATGCACATATATGCTTTTGTATAAAATGAGCTATCATTGCATAATGTGAATTATGTTAGAATATCAGCCTGGTTGACTTGAATTGGGTGCATTTCCATTCTGTTTTTGGTGAGACATGTTGTAGTGTGAACATGGGAGAGAGCAGCGAAGCCTTTCCCAAAGTTCAAGTAGTACTTTACTTTGAAATGTTTGGTACAATTGGCTAATGCTACTCCAGGTAGTGCCATGTGCAATCTACAATTTTCTAGTTGGAACAGCTCTTTTCCTTCAAGTTGTGTATATTGTTATTTTAATATATCTAGCCTGCAAAACAAGTTTGTAAACCACTTCAACGGCAGGCTGTTTGAATGCTGCTACACTTGGTATCATGTGCAATTTAACATACTGTAATGTACTAATTAATACTGGTATTTTAATTGTTAAACTGGTGGTGAAAGTAAGGGTTTTAATTATGTAGATATTATGCACATTTTTTAATGGATAGTATCCTTTTTTTTTTAATATAAAGCTGATGTTTGGACAACTTCATATAAAAAACATTCACTGTTTGTGGTTCAGTAAATTAATGTGATCATGAAACATGAGCTGCTTTAGTCTTTAGAACTAAATGAACAAGTTTATTAGTGCTTCTGTGAAAGACATTTATATACTAAATGTTTTTCCCCTATCTGCAGTAGTTTGATCATTGATCTAAGTGGAGCTTAAATGACATTCTTCCTACTAATGTTTCACTATTCCAGTAAGTGTCTCATTATGATGTGGAAAATGTGTATGAACATAGGCTCTTTGCTTAATATATATATATATATATATATATATATATATATATAGATAGATATATATATGTATATATAATTTATTTATTTTTTGTAAGTCACGGACTAATTACTCTAGTAACATTTTCTAGTAGTTGATGACAGACAGGAACAACATTTTTTTGTATTTTTTTCTTCAGAGTGATATGTTCCTGTGTCAGCACTAGCTTTAAATAAAGACAGATACCAAAAGAACGTAATGTGTCATTTTTTTCAGAATTCTTTTCTTCATTTGTTCTTCATGCCTTGTGATGTGTCATGAATTTTGGCTGAGCCCAGTGCTGTCATTCAGATTTGTCCTCCTAGTTCAAACAGTTTTTTTTTTTTTATTGGTTCAGTGGAACATTTTAAAACTTACTTTTTAATAAAAGTGTTATTTTATTGTATAATGAACCTTAAACTTCTTGCATGTCACATATGCATTAGATGCCTAAATGTTTGTATTACCATTATTTTAATTATGAATAATGAATTATTGATGCTCCAGAGTTTGTATAACATTAGGTATAGTATTGCATGATGTATGTTATGCTGACACATCTGGGCACATAGA